>NW_028234406.1:13375618-13380618 GCF_977035675.1 Penaeus japonicus | reverse complement strand
TCCACTAGCAACCTCATAGCTTCATGAATTGAGTACAGCATAGGAACATGTGAACACAAAAATCTGATGGACACAAATGATATGTACACAAACAGGTGTATTTTGCAGCAGTAGAATATTCATAGAAAGAATTTTTCTAGGTTATATAAAAAAAAATCATAGCTGTGTTTTATACATGATTATTCATGATATCATCCAAAAGTCCTTCAGGAATTTACATGGGCATAGTATTATGTCAAAATTACAGGATAGTGCTCGTGACTCACAGGCCTGCCAACCGTGCTCACCTCCTGGGTATATTCTTAAACAGCATTTAAGGAAGAATGTTATCAGTGTTCGCATTGTAATTTCATTAATGAAAGCTGGATGAGAATTTCTTGCTCATATTCTGTCTTTTATGCTGATATGGTCTCTTAAATGCTATTGCAGAAATCGGTTCCAGTGGTTCCAAATAACGTCACAATTATGAGGGTTGGCACCACTGAGCCACGTGAAGAAGACGGGAACCTTATCCAGGTAAACGCCCAGAAACAATGGTATTGTATTGTTTTTTTTCTCTCTCTGTGCTTTGTGAACCCCCCGGTACACTCTACGAAAAGGCGTTACAGTGCTAGATACATGTATGTTGGCAATCACAGGCTTCTACCAGAGTCTAACGAACCATTATGGCTGACTGACTGAACACATTTCCAGCCAAATAATCAGACACCTTTGGTGACAAACGTTGCCAACTTTGCTCAAAACCGTTGGCTCAGGTCTGCGCAATATCCTACACAGCCTAAATCCTACTTCACTGGCGACAAGCATCGGACCAAGAGCCAGAACCTTGCAGAACCGAGCTTTTTCTTTGGCAAACAATCAAAATGCTTCGGATGTGCAACTTTCTCCGCTCTCACTACTTTACTATACCGGGAGGAAGCACCAGAGTTCGATGACGATGAGATGAGGTGATGACATCCCAAGGAAACGGTATGAAACCCATCACGAGGCGTAACTCCATCTCAAGGAACCACACAGGACTCCCCGGAAGAAGGCAGCACCAGCGCGTGAGGTTCACAGAAAATGAAGGAGACAGGAGGCGGGGTTTTCGATTTGTTACCATCGCAGCGGCGGTTTCGGTCGAAGGGAAACGCGTGGGGTCCCGAGAGGGTGTGCGTAGGAGGAACTAATTACTGGTGAGAGAAAGGGCTCGAGAGATTCCTGGGAACTGCGATTACGAGGTGAGCGGAAGGGACTCGGTGGATGAGAATCGGCTGTGCAACTCTCTGTTATGGTAGACGTGCTTGTTTGGTGCTATATCGCCAAGTGCATTTTAGTTTCCAATTTAAATAGCATATTTGATTACCATTACTCTAGTCTTTTTAAAGACGTTCGTTAATGCTGATCTGGGGACTAGTTTGCTACTGTAATTTGAAGGGGTATTTTAGGGATGTTGTCTTCTCTAGCTTAAGTAACATCACGGGACACTATATGAAGTTAGCTACTTTTCAGCAAGTCTTAGGCTAGGGCATTAAATTTAGTGATGACAACTTCTACGGAGTCTTATGAGGTTACATTCTGTGATTACTGCACCTGAATTTTAAAACGTTTTTGGAGAAATACTTTCAAAAAGATTTTTATTCAATCAAATGTGCTTTGGTATTTGACTAAACTCATATTAGTAACTTCATCGCAGTAAATTTAATGATTTTTGATATATAATGAAGGAAAGGAACACAGACAGGCAATTATAATTGTTCATTAATTAATACTTTTACTTGTGTTACGCGGCCCGACGAAGCTTACCGCGACGGTGATGTAAACGAAGGTTGCATTCCTTCAGAGTCATCGCGACGGTATGCGAAGAGACCGATGTATAATTTGTTTTGTTTTTGTTTTCTTTGTTGATAGTGACGGCGGGTGATCGGGACAAGTCAGCAGGCCCGCGTCGTGAGCCCTACGCTAGTCCACAACACCAAGGCTTTTGGGAAACAATTGATGAATCAACTATGATCGCGTTGGACATTACACGGAGGAAGGAGAAGGGGGAGAGTGAGGGGGGGGAGGGGCGAAAAAACTTGGACTCTTCACAATATACAGTAACTTATTGAGCATATGCACATTTATGTCATTGGAGCGTGAGAGATGAAATGTGTTTTTGACACGATGGATGTAACGAGAGGATGGGCGGGAAAACCTCACCTCGGAGTCACGTGACATCTCACATAGTCAGTGACGCTTGGAGGCCGTCATTTTTTTTCTCTCTTGCAATACGAAGAGAAGAAAAAAAATAAGAACGAGACAAAGAACGATCGCCAAGCGTCATGGCCAGCTGATGGACACTTACTACACTTAAGCAACCATCAAATTGGTTTTATCTTTTATATAAACATCTGAAGAAACAAACAATTCGAGGCTCAACTTTGCTACCCACCCGGATATTATTAAGAATGTATAAGTGCAGAACTGAAGGACTACAAGGAGTTTGTCGTGGACTGACCGAGGCAACATTTCAGAAGAAAAAAAAAATATCCACACATATACTTGTAACAGTCTATCGGCGAAGAAGGAAGAGAAGGCAAGAGAAGATAAAGAGAAAGAGGAAGAGTCAAAACGAGAGCTTTTCTCCTCCTCTCCTTGTCTCTCCCTCTACTTTCCTCTTTATCTGTTCACTCGCCCTCTTCCTCCCTCTTCTTTAGCGCTCACCAACGACTACCCATCTACCACTTTGTTGCACCTCGTTGCCATGACGACCACCTCAGCAGTAGCCCGGAGATATACCCATGCAATATTAATTATACATATTTGGTTCTTGATCGTAATTCACGCGACAAAGAAAGTCTATTATAACATTATCATCTGGCCGGTGTATGATACATAACAGTGTGATAAGACCTGAATGAAAAACTCAGACACTTAATGAATACAGTTATCCTAAATGACGTCATGCTTTGTGGTGGGACTTTTGCTGACAAGGAAGCTTCCGTCCTCACAGAAAACTCTCGTTTTATCCCGATATATACATGCATGCATACGGACATACGTACATATATACATTCATACATACATATATGAAACGCTAAGTACAGAAACAAGAATCTTTTGCTTTTTCTTAGTAACAGGTACTTGCAGGAGAAGCCTAGAGCGACGGTCTCCGGCTGCGACAAGACCCTTTGCCGCGGCCAGAAGGCGTCGACAGGATACAAGGGTCCGTCACTCCGGGGAGCTGCCATGCCAGCGTGTTCCCTTGTCGCACAGGATCCCGGGGCGCTGTGGATTGGCCCTTCTGCCTAGACGGGGGCTCGCTCACACCCTTGCGCACACAGTATAACGCGCAGACACACACCCTCACGCACGTGTTGACTGAGGCAGCAGAAATCGACAGCGTCCCGGCACGACCTTTGCGCTTCCACCATCACCGGGGGTTTCATCCACATGAATTTAGGAAATAAAATAGATTTATTTTCCCTAGGATTAAAAAAGATTTAAGTAACCCTTCGGGGTATACCACTCTTTCAACACGGTGCCTGTTACAATCTGCACGAGTCACTTCTAATATCGGAAAAATAATTGCTGATTGACGTATGTCCAACGGCAGTTTAGTATAACGCCTCATGTAAATATTATGCAGACTTGCATTGCGTAAGTTTTAAACACTTATGAGAAAGATCGAGCTTGTACAGTATCCACACATTTGACGTGTGACATAAATGTTTATCAGTAACACTGATAAGAATATGCATTTGTTCAACAGATAATACATCAAAAGTCATCAGGCAATATACAAAATATCTAATAACATTTTTGGGACTAAACTTTCGATCTTCACAATCTGTACAGATAATTTTGACAACTGTTACAAAAGAGAAAGAAAATCCACTTATGTATATAATAGAGTAACAAGATTTAAACCATAACTATTATCAGAAATCTTATCATAAACAGGGAACGAGTGTAGGAAATAAAATATACGTTGTGGCAAGGAACACAGCCGTGGAATATTTTCCACATGAAAAGACAATAAATCAAATATAACAATTGGAAAAAGAGTCTCCTGTTTTTTGTGAAGCATTTAATTATTCTCAATACTGAATTAAGAAGTAAATAATTTTCCTTGCCTCATGAAGTGCTAAAGACTATAGTAATTAGCGCTTCTTTCTTTTTCTTTTTGTAAATGACATCTTGAGCTTAAGATTAAAAGAAAATTATCAACCATATCACAATTCTCCATACACTTGTCACTTGTCTTTCATTTCATCTTGAAAAATAAACTTGCACTGGAATACATAGGGGAAATAACTCGTTATCCTTCGCATATCTTGTTCACAAAGTTTTGTCTTCTATTTGCACCAAGTTCACTGGCGGAAGGTCAACTGGAAACCGAAAGAGGAAAAGAAAAGAAAAAAACAACGTTCTGTGACTCGTTTTCTACATCGTTTTTCTTCACTTATTTAGCTCGTTTATATAAAGCACCGGAGGAACGAAGTATTTATTTTTGGTCTGCTCTAAGACTGGCGTCAGTATGTCTATCGCATGGGACATACCTTTCCTGAATTTATTGTTAGGAAACAAGGAGTTAGAGAGGTAGATGAGGGGGGGACGAGAGAGAGAGAGAGAGAGAGAGAGAGAGAGAGAGAGAGAGAGAGAGAGAGAGAGAGAGAGAGAGAGAGAGAGAGAGAGAGAGAGAGAGAGAGAGAGAGAGAGAGAGAGAGAGAAAAGAAATATATTTTGATCTATCTTGGCGCCCCAGGAAAATTACTGGACAAAGATTGTTCATATCGACGATATTGTCCTTGTTATCTGCTGTCGGGCTGACTAGGTGTAACTAGTTTAAACTTGAGTATTTTTGTGTAGCATCTCTCATTCTCCAAACGAAGACAGGATGAGTATTTTCCCCTTTTCTTGTGGTGCAGAAGCGTATGCTGGGCACCCCATGCGATAGCCATACTGTCTATTTCTTGGTGCGAATAGCGGAGTTTTACAGACACGGAAGGCTAGGCGCTGGCTGGCTGGCTGGCTGC
>NW_028234406.1:13310618-13315618 GCF_977035675.1 Penaeus japonicus | reverse complement strand
CGGACCGGATGAGGCCGCCCCTCTGCCGCCCAAGAACGCTTCAGGGGTAGATGGGCGGCGTCCGGTCCCGGCTGCAGCGTCTCGCCCACATAACATCACCCACGTGCGGACGAGTCGCTTGGCCCGCGCGGACGAAAGGGTGCCGGGGGTGGCTGGCCATGCCGCCGAGGGGCTCTCAAACCCACCACACACAAGCGGTGCGACACCTATACACCGCGCGGCGACGTCCGCCCGGCCGCCCTCGCCGCCCACCTGGCACGCCAGGGCGCAGCGGTGAGGGGGTGGGGGGGACGTCGCTGCGCCTCACATCAGTGTGCACATCGACATTAATGTGGCTGCTGAGGGCGTCTGCGCGGCTCTGTCCTGTGCCGATTCAGGACAAGGAAAGGGTGAAATGGGAAGGTAAGGGTGTACGGGACAGAGGAACAAGGAAAAAAAAAAAGAAAAAAGAAAAAAACGCGCAGACAAGAGCCGTGCAGATCCTCCTGACAGCGCGGTCTGCAAGAAATGTGGTTGTCTCCAATTATCATTAATAACCATCAAATCAAATATGTGTACGTAACATGAATACATTTCTATATCTAAACACAAGGATAAATATCTATATACATAATACTGATACTATAAATCTACACAAATATCTAATATACATATGTACACGACATATACCTGTTATAGAAGTAAGTCATGTGGCCTGAATTAGACAATTTTTAAATGTCAAATTGCAATTACCTTTTGACTAACATAAGGGCCAACGAAAGGTAAATTTAAAGGAAATATACATCAAACACACTGTCATACCTCATATCAGGGAGTATACTCTTAGAACCGTCTGATCATACTCAGAACACAATCTGATGAGTCTGCCATGGTTTCCTACTCTTATGAAATGATCCTGTTCTTTCTATCATTAGCGTCCTATACCATTTCCTATTCAGTTTACGTCCGCTAAGTAGCAATAGGGTGATTAATTACCCAGGCTAATGACCTGCAGAGAATTATAAGAGAGGGGAAAAATGGGTCTGTGGGTTAGAAAAATTTCGGTGAGGACATTTGCAAGGCTGTCACAGATCGAAAGTCGTTAATTCCCTTGAGTAAGATTAAGGAGATAGATATTGATCTTTACCGTTCTTTTCCGTTTTATATTTAATTTCTAACAGTTCTTCCAGTTTTTTTTCTTCTATTTCTCGTACTCTTTCCTCCGCTCTTCTCTTGGGTTTTCATTTCACTTGCAAAACCCTTACAAACTTTAGTTCATTTATCCCCATACGGCCTCGGATCCCTCTAAGCCTAAATTACCCTAAACACTCTTTCTCCCCTAACCCAATTTCCCTCTTTACCCTAGTAGGCATTCCCTCTCTCTTTAAACCCCACTAGGGTTGAACTGTCATTCTTATTCAATCGATTACAAACTTTGGTTAGATATCTGTAGCTCTTCCTGTTTATCGTTTTTTTTCCCATGTGGCTTATTTTGTGAAACGTTCCATTTTCCTCCATCTGTGGCTGTATCAATCTTTCCTTTCGCTCAGTCTTGACCTCCCTTCTTCCCCTATCACAAGTCCTCTCCCTTGAAGGATACACAGAGTCTCACAGACGTCTTTAAGAAGGTGAGTTACAACACGGGTCCATTTCCGGTGTGAATGGCAGGGTCGGGGGAAGTGAACGGCGACAGTTTATGGGCTTCTAACGGAGGGAAGGGGGTGGGGGTGGGGGGGGGGGAGTTGAAGATGTTGGTGCTCCTTGACCAATTCGAGAGGGTCTTCACAAGGTCTTTGAAGATGAGTTTCAAACGGGCGCGGGGTGTAGGCTAGGGGTGGGGGTGGGGGTGGGTTGGGGAGGGGGTATCAATAAGGAAGAAATATGCGATGAGGGAGCCATTGTTAAGAGTCAGATCGAAAGGAATTCCCCGACGCATGGAGGCATTTTTTATTTGCGAAAATACGATTTGATATCGAGAAAAGATATTTCAAACGAATAACGAGATAAGAGATAACAGAAAAAAAAGACTACTAATATAAAATATCCACTTTATCTGAAGTGGATTTACCGACATGAATTTCGCTCGGATATCCCGGCAGACGGCCTCTGCCCCAACGTCTGGCAGAAGGAATAAGTGATAAGAAGGGCCTCGAGACGGATAGGGGGTGGGAGGGAGTTGGGTGGGGGGGGGCGATAGAGAGAACGTCAAACATCAAAACTTTACAGGTATTTCTGAGTTTGCAGAATATGAAATAGGGATTTCAGAGGTAAAAGTAATAGGTATATATCTTATAGATTTTCTATAGCAAATATCTAACAGAAAGAGGAAGTCTAATAAACGTTAGTGTATAATCGATTAAGGATGCAGAGAAATGCTATCGCCTTAATATCTCTATATTAGTGTGTTATATAATTAAACAATCGCATGAGCTCGGATGCGCTCAGAGATTGGATTTCGGTCGCCCCGGCCTGTCTCCTAATTTGAATTTTCTCTTCAATTACAAAAAAAAAGAAAAGAAAAAAAAAAGAAAAGTATAATCCATGAAATCCGTAATGTGAAAATGTAAAACGTGTTTGCATTCCGCTGTTTGTTTTACTGCGAATTATATTTCGGCTACACATCTTGTATTTGTGTGGAATATTGCATTGCTTTGCTCTAAATGGGAAGATATCAATAATGATTAGTGGTTTTCAATAATGAAAACATTCAGGCGTACTTTCCCCCATAACGGTTGAGCCTGCAATTTCATTTAAAATATATAGGCAAGATATGTTTTCGAAAAATAAAACAGCCTTCCATACACAATATACGGGCTTTTGTATAGTATACAAACATATATATGTGATATATCCATTTTTTATATATAATGTGACCTGTTACTTTTTCAATGGATAGCTTTAGCTAAGCAATGCGTAAAGGCCATTAGATACGCACATATAAATAAAATGCGGACGGACAAACAAACAGCCAGCTAAAAACCACTAGCTACTAAGAACATGAAAACTTCAGTCGTATATAAAAAAAAAAAGAATACGGAGAACAATGGAACAACACAACACAAGCTAATACTTCATAATCAGTAAAATCTCCCGACAAAGAGTTACTGTTTAGGTTGTGTCAGTTTGGTAAACACGCGAAGTCTGTGATCCCGGAAAACCCCCGTCTCCTTTTCTTTTCTTTTTTAATCTTCAGCTTCTCTTTTCAAAATTTGTATTCTTGACGTCATCTTGTCATCCTTTAGACATCCTTTTTGTTCTTGATGGCATTGGTATTAAAGGGGAAAGAAAACAGAAATGTGATGTGTTTATCCCGACCGAAACATCCGTGCGTTTACCTCGAAAAACGGAGAGAGAGGGAGAGAGAGAGAGAGAGAGAGAGAGAGAGAGAGAGAGAGAGAGAGAGAGAGAGAGAGAGAGAGAGAGAGAGAGAGAGAGAGAGAGAGAGAGAGGAGAGAGAGAGAGAGAGAGAGAGAGGAGAGAGAGAGAGAGAGAGAGAATGTGAGAGAGAGAAAGAGGAGAGAGAGAGAGAATGAGAGAGAATGAAAGAGGAGAGAGAGAGAGAGAGAGAGAGAGAGAGAGAGAGAGAGAGAGAGAGAGAGAGAGAGAGAGAGAGAGAGAGAGAGAGAGAGAGAGAGAGAGAGAGAGAGAGAGAGAGAGAGAGAGAGGGCGAGAGAGAGAGAGAGAGAAAAAGAGAGAATGAGATAGAGAGAGAGGGGAGAGAGAGAGAGAGAGAAAGAACGAGAGAACGAAAGAGAGAGAGAGAGAAAGAGAGAGAGAGGGGGATAGAATAGAATAGAAGAGAAGTGGAGAAGAGAGAGAGAAGAGAAGAGAATAGATGAAAATAAAAGAGAGACTAGTAGAAAGGGAGTAGACAGAAGAAATATCGACAATTAATGCAGAGAGAGAGAAGAAAAAAATACTTCGTAAAGTTGAAAAAAAACAAAGACGAATCGACTCCACACGGAAGGATTGTAGAAGAGGGTCAAGAAGAATCAGGAAAAAAGAAGGAAGGGAATGAGCGTAGAGAGGAAAGGGAAGACAAGGACACACTGGCGCCCCGTCTCCCTGTCGCCCATCGATGCAATCAATGGGAGGAGGTAAAGACACATCCAATAACGTCTCGTGACTTAGCACTGTCAGAGAGACGGACAAGAGAGATGAAGAGTGATATAGAGAGAAAGAGAAAGAGAGAGAGAGAGAGAGAGAGAGAGAGAGAGAGAGAGAGAGAGAGAGAGAGAGAGAGAGACAGAGAGAGAGAGAGAGAGAGAGAGAGAGAGAGAGAGAGAGAGAGAGAGAGAGAGAGAGAGAGAGAGAGAGAGAGAGAGAGAAAGATAAAGAGAGAGAGAGAGAGAGAGAAAGAGAGAGAGAGAGAGAGAGAGAGAGAGAGAGATAAAGAAAGAGAAAGAGAGAGAGAGAGATAAAGAAAGAGAAAGAGAGAGAGAGAGATAAAGAAAGAGAAAGAGAGAGAAAGAGTCTAAAGAAAATCAAGAACCAAAGGAGGAGGGTAACAGTAATAACAGTGAGTGGCACGACTTCTCGGAGCTAACGGAGCGTTGGGTGGGAGGGAGAGAGGACATGGTCTTCGAGACATCAACATCGAGGAATGTGGAAGAGACGAGTGTCCAAGCGGGAGGTCGAGCCATAGCAGGTCGAGGATGAACAACAAGGGAGGATCAAATAAGGCGATCCTTGAACTGAGCTAAACTTCGAAACAGGAGAGAAATGATGAGACTTTTGGAACGGAGGTCACGAACCCGGCTGAGGAAAACATGCGTTTAAACGAACTGAGAATAGATTATGGAACTATGGAACACGCAAGCCATATTCATAAAAGAAACAATTGAGGGGATACGGAACCTTAAGCTCCATCTATCTTTTTTTTCTTATGTTGCTGACTGACCGAGCAATATTTATTCATCCAATCAATGGCTTCCGAGTAGGATCTTCGTGTACCGTTATAGCAACATCATTTTAAAATATGGTTGTTCTGTTGCATATGAAGAACCAAGGAACTATTACAA
>NW_028234406.1:13303118-13305618 GCF_977035675.1 Penaeus japonicus | reverse complement strand
CACACACACACACACACACACACACACACACACACACACATATATATATATATATATATATATATATATATATATGTATATATATCTGTGTGTGTGTGTATGTTCAGAGATGATACGAACGAAAAAAGGGACACAGAGAGAGAAATGACGGTAATACCTCGGGTTTTCTGCAGCTAAGCAAAATATTCCGACGTGACTATCTGTTAAAAGTTCCATTTCCTCCGAACCAAACGACCTTGGCTGCCAAGAGGTCGTGGAGGACAAATACATTTAGAGACAAAATCGCTTCTAATGAAACTATAAAAGGAAGATGGAGGAAAAAAAGGAGGAAAATAGAAGAAAATTGAGCGGCAATGATCATAGTTAATCATCAAAGAAATGCCATATATAAAATTTTATGCGACAATGATTTTATGAATAAAGTTTATAGAATAAGGAAATTTTAAAAGAATAGAGGAAGAGAATTTGCATGTTGTCTCAAGACCAGAACATCTAGCATTAGCAAAAAGTTTGGTTAGGCGGATATTTCCTCTTTTATGATGAATCTTATGAATGCAAATGATGAATATTGCAAGATGATGCTTGATGTATGTGGTTAATCATTAATTTTGTCTTCCTTCTATCTCCTCGCCTTTTCTCTCACTTTTCTGTATTGCAAAACAGGACATGCAATATAGACTTTCTGCAAACGTGATCGAAAAATTTGAAAAGGATTGATCAAAATCAGTTATTATTTGATTTCAGTGGAGGAACACTGCCTTTGAACTTTCCAGCCTGGAAATGTCGATAGGGAGAGCTACCTAACTTATAAACAAAGGAAACACACACACACACGCATATAGACAGAAACACATACATATATTCAAAGCACACACACACACAAACACATACATATAAACACTCAAACACACACACACACACACACACATACACACACACACACACACACACACACACACACACACACACACATACATATACACACTCAAACACACAAACACACACACACACACACACACACACACACACACACACACACACACACACACACACACACACACGAACAAAGTCGACCGCCCACACAAAAGCGTATAAAATCTCCAGTACCAACCAAACACGAAGAGCTTTTGGTCCAATCATTTGTCTTCACAGATGAAAAAGTTAACGAGATAGAGAACTTTCGGAGTTAAAAAATAAGCAAACTTTTTTATACCTGCCAAACACCTACAACTTATTTAAGAACGTCTATTAACCCTCTTTATATAAATAAAAATCAAACAAACAAATGGAAATAAATCAGAGGAAATTAAATCAGAAACGTACGTGTGCTTTTACTCGCGGCTGCGTAAACCCAAAAGGTTAAAAGGACCAATGTTTCCATGTCGAAGCTCCAGGACACGAAAAAGACCACGAGCGTAAGTAATCTTGATTGCGACTCTCCTTTTGCTGACGTCAGATGTTTCCCCCCGCTGGCGTAGTGACGTCACGCGGATGACGTCACAGTACCAACGCTTGTCTGACGTCATGGACGTTTGAACCAATGGCAAGCGAGCTCTCCACGCCTCGTTGAGCCTTTTTAAAGCAGGAGGATGATAGGGAGAAGGATGGGCGCCCCGACAAACATGATGGAAGAGGGGAGGAGGAGGGAGGAGAGCAGAGAGGAAAGAGAAGAAAGGGAGGAGGGGAGGAGAACAGGGAGGATGGTATGGAGGAGGAGGGAGGAGAGCAGAGAGGAAAGAGAAGAGAGGAAGGAGGGGAGGAGAACAGGGAGGAAATGGAGGAGGAGGGAGGAGAGCAGAGAGGAAAGAGAAGATAGGGAGGAGAACAAGGAGGAAATGGAGGAGAGCAGAGAGGAAAGAGAAGAGAGGGAGGAGGGGAGGAGAAGAAGGAGGAAATGGAGGAGAAGGGAGGAAAGAAGAGAGGAAAGAGAAGTGAGGGAGGAGGGGAGGAGAACAAGGAGGAACTGGAGGAGAAGGGAGGAGAGTAGAGAGGAAAGAGAAGGGAGAGAGGAGGGGAGGAGAACAGGGAGGAGAAGGGAGGAGAGCAGAGACGAAAGAGAAGGGAGAGAGGAGGGGAGGAGAACAGGGAGGAAATGGAGGAGAAGGGAGGAAAGAAGAGAGGAAAGAGAAGTGAGGGAGGAGGGGAGGAGAACAAGGAGGAACTGGAGGAGAAGGGAGGAGAGCAGAAAGGAAAGAGAAGGGAGAGAGGAGGGGAGGAGAACAGGGAGGAAATGGAGGAAGAGGAAGAGAGCTGAGAGGAAAGAAAATAGAGAGATGAAGGAGGATACGGAAAGAGTTGAGAGGAAAATGAAAAGAGAAAAGAGGAGTGGGAGAATGGACAGGAGAAGAGTAAGGAAAGAGAAAAGATGAGGGAGGGGATGAAATCAGAGAGGAAGAGTACAGAAAGGGAAGAGAAGAGAAGAAGGAAAGGAAAAAAAATAAGAGGGAAGAAGGAGATAGAGATAGATAGTTAGTTAGACAGACAGATAGATAGATAGATA
>NW_028234406.1:13283118-13293118 GCF_977035675.1 Penaeus japonicus | reverse complement strand
CTCAGGAGCAGGGCGAGCGTGCTTTTGTTTCTTTGTTGTTTATTTGGTTTTCTTTATTAGGTGATACAGGGAAGGGAGGACGGGCGATGGGGAGGGAGGGAGAAGGGAGGCCAAGAGCGAGGGAGAGGGAAGGAGAGGGGGGGATGAAAAGCCTTGCACTTAATATGCTATTATTTTGATCGTTATTCTCTAATAAGAGCAATTATTATATTCAGGCGAAGAATCATCGTTCTACCAATTTACCGCTGAAAATTATACGGCATTATCCTAGATAATATACGTTTATATATACATATATATATATATATATATATATATATATATATATATATATATATATATATATATGTGTGTGTGTGTGTGTGTGTGTGTGTGTGTGTGTGTGTGTGTGTGTGTGTGTGTGTGTGTGTGTGTGTGTGTGTGTGTGTGTCTGTGTGTGTGTGTGTGTGTGTGTGTGCGTATATGTGTGTGTGTATATATACATCCCGACCATAAAGATCTGAAGTACTGCACCAACACCACCCATAAACACACACACAGAAAACACACATTCATACCCACACGAGCGCACACACGCACGCACACACGCACGCACAGCAGGGCCATAAACCTTGAATGTGCGTGCGCCAAGCAACGCAATCACAGCCGGAGACGGCGCATCGGCCAACCAGGAGAAGGAGAGACACTCGCCGTTCCAGATTCCGGCCCGAGCGAGACCCGCCTTCGCTCACTCCGAGGACCTGCAGAGGCGTGGTCCAGCCGCCGCCGGGAATGGGAATCGGCGGTCCGAGCGAAGAAGGGCGGTTCGAGGGCCGAGGGTGGGCGTGAGTGTGGGCGCGGGTGTGGTGGGTGTGGGGAAGGGGGTAGGCTAGGAGGTAAGGGGAGGGGACTTGTCGTAATAGGGTATGGCTAATGCAAGAGGGATATTGTTTGCAACACTTCGCCTTCGGGACTTGCTTGGGGGTATAGGTGGCAGGAGGAAGGAGAGGGAGAGAGAGAGAGAGAGAGAGAGAGAGAGAGAGAGAGAGAGAGAGAGAGAGAGAGAGAGAGAGAGAGAGAGAGAGAGAGAGAGAGAGAGAGAGAGAGAGAGAGAGAGAGACAGACAGCGAGAGAGAGATACAGAGAGAGAAACAGACAAAGAAAAAGAAAGAGAGAGACAGAGACAGTCAGCAGGAGAGAGATACAGAGAGAGAAAACAGACAAAGAAAAAGAAAGAGAAAGATGAAGAAATAATGAAGCGCAGGGCCATAAAAGCCGAGCAAACGAAATGCGTCGAGAATCCAGCAGGTCAGAGGGGAGGGAGATCGGGCGGCCGGAGAGGCGAGGGGAGCGAAATCAAGCGAGGGGAAAAACGGACTACGAGATGATAATATGAAAAGTTTGGAATTGTAGGAATCAACGGAACTTTTTTTTTTTCTCGAAGGGAAGAATAAAAATTGGAGGTTTATGTCTCCTCAAAATAATGTAGAATGGAAGAATGACCGAATTTGCATATCCGCATGACAGCTAACCATATAGGGGTGATTTGAATTTATTTAAAATCATTTTCAATCGTTTTTATCCAAATTTGCATCGCTTTTGGAGCATTGAGGGATAGAATTCCACGGGAAAAGGAGACTTCGATTAACTTTCCATCGACAATGCATTAGAAAAAACTATACTTGTCGGTTCAAATATTTTCAGTGAATTTCATAATAATAAATCAGAACTAGCAAACATTTGTATCTGAAGAAGAAAAAAATACTAAAAAAGTTTATATCAGAACACACATATATAAGCCACTATAGAATCGCGACAAGACCTGTAGCTCGAGGTCACGTGACACAGCATTGCCACATCCCACCGGAAGTGAGTTCGGAAACAGCGAAAACGACACTTCCGGTCCCGACCCGTTCTCTGGAGGGGCCATCAAGCAGGCGAGGCGGCGGCAGTCTTCGCGTCGGCATTAATCTCAATTTACGATCTCGCGCAAATATTCCCAGCGGGGAAGCAGCCGCCTCGATGCCATATTTTCTTATTCCGGTCGAAGATGGAAATGGAAGCTTCTACTGGTGTGTGAGATAGAGAAAGACAGAAAGAGATAGATAGATAGAGAGAGAGAGTTAGAGAGAGAAGAGAGAGAGAGAGAGAGAGAGAGAGAGAGAGAGAGAGAGAGAGAGAGAGAGAGAGAGAGAGAGAGGAGAGATAGATAGATAGATAGATAGATAGATAGAGAGAGGAGAGAGAGAGAGAGAGAGAGAGAGAGAGAGAGAGAGAGAGAGAGAGAGAGAGAGAGAGAGAGAGAGAGAGGAGAGAGAGAGAGAGAGAGAGAGAGAGAGAGAGAGAGAGAGAGAGAGAGAGAAGAGAGAGAGAGAAGAGAGAGAAGAGAGAGGAGAGAGAGAGAGAGAGAGAGAGAGAGAGAGAGAGAGAGAGAGAGAGAGAGAGAGAGAGAGAGAGAGAGAGAGAGAGAAAGTGAGAAAGAGAGAGAGAGAAAAAAAAGGGAGAAGACGCCGCAAACGCTCCGAAAGGATGCTGAGAGGGAAACGTCTCCGCAAGTGACAGGCAAAAATCAAAATGGAATTTCATTTGCTGACATGTTGCGATTGGCGGCTGACGCGTGAGAGTTGGTGGCGAATCTGGCCATGAATGGGCGCAAATATGCATAACACTTTCTCTCCCCCCTTTTGCACAAACACGCACACCGATATATATATATATATATATATATATATATATATATATATATATATATATATATATATATATATATGTGTGTGTGTGTGTGTGTGTGTGTGTGTGTGTGTGTGTGTGTGTGTGTGTGTGTGTGTGTGTGTGTGTGTGTGTGTGTGTGTGTGTGTGTGTGTGTATATGTATGTATATATATATATATATATATATATATATATATATATATATATATATATATATATATATATATATATATACATGTATATATGTGTATACATTCATATATGTATATATATAAATATATATATATATATATATATATATATATATATATATATATATATATATATAGCGAAAGAGAGAGAGAGAGAGAGAGATAGGAAGGTAGACAGATAAATAGATATAGATATAGGTATATAGATATGTAAATATATAGATAGAAAGATAGATAGATAGATAGATAGACAGATAGACAGACAGATAGATATAGCTATAGATATAAATATATATAGATATAAATATAAATATAGATATAGATATGTATAGATATAAGTGACAATTACCTGTAAAGCAAAGGAACACTCGCAGAAGAACGATTCCGCCCTCGACAGGACAGCTTTAAGCGAAGTTTTAGGCTCAATTTAAGTATTGTCACATACCATCAATGCTGTCTTCGCCCACTACCCGCGTCGGAGAGGGTAAGGAATGGAAACCAAAGGATTGGGAGGGAGAAAGAGAGAGAGAGAGAGAGAGAGAGAGAGAGAGAGAGAGAGAGAGAGAGAGAGAGAGAGAGAGAGAGAGAGAGAGAGAGAGAGAGAGAGAGAGAGAGAGAGAGAGAGAGAGAGAGAGAGAGAGAGAGAGAGAGAGAGAGAGAGAGAGAGAGAGAGAGAGAGAGAGAGAGAGAGAGAGAGAGAGAGAATCGAAAAGAGAAAGAGAGAGAGATTAAAAAAGATTGAGATATAGAAAGAGAAGGGATAAACACAAACACACACACACCAATAACTCTCATAAGAAAAACAAATAGGTTACTCGTAAGAATAGCCCCAAATATCTAACACCGGAACGTAATTACTGTCTTGTTGAGAACCCGTCTTTTACTTTCACAAAAGGTATTTCCCATCATACCTCCATGTTAATAAGAGCGACCTACATTTGTCGAGAATCTAGACCACACGACAGTACCGCCATTCATAACAAAGGAGTTCTCTAGAGCAGTGGTTCTCAACCTAGGGGTCGCGAGATGCTTTTGGGGGGTCGCGAGATGATGTTAAAAAAAAAAAAAAAAAGTATTATGGTCGACTTTTGTTTTAAGGCTGTCAAAATAATTCTGCTCATAAATTTCAAACAAATAATAAACTGAATGGCATGTACTGTGTGTGTGTGTGTGTGTGTGTGTCAGAAGCACTTCGGGGGAAGGCGGGGGTCACGAGTCTCTACCAATATTGTCTGGGGGGTCGCGGGCCAAAAAGGTTGAGAACCACTGCTCTAGAGCATACGATAGTAGCGCCATTCATAACAAAGGAGTTCTCTAGACCATACGATAGTACCGCCATTCATAACAAAGGAGTTCTCTAGACCATACGATAGTAGCGCCATTCATAACAAAGGAGTTCTCTAGACCATACGATAGTACCGCCATTCATAACAAAGGAGTTCTCTAGACCATACGACAGTACCGCCATTCATAACAAAGGAGTTCTCTAGACCATACGATAGTAGCGCCATTCACAACAAAGGAGTTCTTGGGCTCTGCAGGGAATTCCCGAGCGAGACGGAAACGAGGGAAGGGAGCGGAAGGGCCTAGAACAGTAATGGTAACAGTGTTGTTTGGTAGCTGTGTCTGGTGGGGGACGGGAATCGATATCAAGTCTATTACCAACACGCCGAGCGAATGACCTCGTCTCACCTGGAGGGTCGGCCTACTGACCTGACATTATTAATGCGCTCTTCATAAGCCCTCAGGTGTAAAGCTTCTTTTGAATGGATTGGCTGATCTTTTTGTTTATGAAACCTCTTTACGTATGAACAGATGAGCATATATACTGTACACACACACACACACACACACACACACACACACACACACACACACACACATATATATATATATATATATATATATATATATATATATATATATATATATTTATATATATATATATATATATGTATATGTATATATATATATATATATATATATATATTATATATATATATATATATGTGTGTGTGTGTGTATGTGTGTGTGTGTGTGTGGGTATGTAGGTGTGTGCTTGTGTGTGCGTTTATGTATATATAAAGACTGCATACACAAACACACTTACCTACACACAAATAAATACCAACATAATTCATATAATATTAAGTCTTTCTATCACCACGAAGCCCCTTTTCTCGGATTTTCGATTTCTAGTTGCGAAAAAAACAAACATAGACTGTGCGTGTATGTTTTGGATGCACGAGTGAGTTTTTATCTGCATGATTAAAAATTAGGAATACACTCTACTTCAGCCACCATCCGAGTATCAAGCGATTTCAGTAAAAAACATTTACATTAGACATGCTACTTTAGAATATACCCCCCCTCCTTCATCCCTCCAGGTTACAATATATACGTAGATGAAAAACAAAAATATGGAAAACATTCAGTCTTCTCTCCTGTATCTCCTGTCTGGCAGCATCTGGCAACTCCTTCCCTGTTTTACGCACCAGGTGGCTCCGTCGGCGAGTCCAAAGAAAGTTCCCTTTGTTTTTTTTTTTGTTTTTATTTATTGTTTTCCTCTAATTATGTTAGCTGATTAATAAATAGGTGGGTAAGAGAGACTAGATAAAGCATCTATTCAACCGCTATTCTTCCATCGCTTTCATAGAATGTCCGGTCTCTAACACAAAGAAAAATAAAATAGAATAATTAAATACTTAAAGGAATATATATAAATATATAAATTAACTGATTAACCAAACAATACAAATGCAAGCACCCTTAATTAATAACCAAAATAAATAAATAACCGGCATAAAAATTCCCCTTTTCCTTATCCTCTCAAAAGTGTGTCCCTATTAAGTGCAGTTTAGATAAACCCGGATTCCCTTCTCTGGCAAGATGTATAGCTGGAGGAACCGCGTTCGTTTCTCTCAAGAACTGCATTCTTGTCCTATCTCAAAATATGCAACGTTGCATTTCCATTTGCTAATACGTTTTAGGGACTGTGAATACATAATGAGTCGAAATGTCTTGTGAGATTTAACGGAGGGAAATTATGTCAACTGCTCAGGCATCTGCAGCGGCGTAATAGCTTTTTCAACCGAGATGTTGCATGATCAAATGTCGATCGTTAGGAGGCGGTGTGGCGGGTTTAGCACAGTTAATGAGGCGGTGTAATAAGACTATTTAAGACTCAAACAAACCGTGCGTGAAAATCGTGAACTTCTTTAAAAAAAAAAAAGGAAAGATAACACAAATGACAGCTTCTCATCTTATTTGGAAATTTCTTTACAGCTTTCTGCTGAGGTTTCCCGTAAGTTTCGGCCCGCATGACACCCGATACGGTTGTTTGAAGATCCTTAAGGAAAGAAGAAGAAGAAAGTCTCGATCGCTTCTCGTCTCGTCTTGCCTCGAAGAATCTGAGAACGCTTTCGTACCGAGGGCGATGCTCAGCTGTCAGACACCATAAGGCATTTGATCTCACTCTATTTTTGTGTCTAGATGTTCAAGAACTTCTGTCATTTCTTCTCCTTTTCTGTTTTTTCTGTTCCATGTTCATTTTCAAAACCTTATTGAATAGTGGCATACCACTCTGATTCGCTCAGTTGGTAAAGCTCTTATTAATATAAAAAATAATAAGATACACTAAGAAAAAAATACAATAAACAATATAATAAAATAAGACGAATAAGAATAAGAGAAAGAATAATATATTGCGTGTTAACCCCCTCCCCGTACCTCCTCCCTCACCCCACACCTTCCCCCCACTTCTAGTAGTCTGCTTCAAGTTCTTTCCGCTTTAACTTCGCGCTCAAGAAATCGTTAGTTTGAACAGTAAGAAAGAGAGTGAAAAAATCCAGCGACCTGAACTTAAACTTGAGAGTCTTGGTTGAAAAAATACTTTTCTTAATGGATCGTTAGTTTTTAAGATTATCAAAAGTACGTGTCTACATTTACTAACTGGAGGTTTTGAGAGAGAGGGAGAGAGCGAGAGAGAGAGAGCGAGAGAGAGCGAGAGAGAGAGAGAGAGAGAGAGAGAGAGAGAGAGAGAGAGAGAGAGAGAGAGAGAGAGAGAGAGAGAGAGAGAGAGAGAGAGAGAGAGAGAGAGAGAGAGAGAGAGAGAGAGAGAGAGAGAGAGAGAGAGAGAGATAAAATATAAAGAACGAAAAGAAAGAAAATTAAAAAGAGAGAGGGGGAGATAAAAAAATAATAATAAATAAAAATAAGCATAAAAAGAGAGAGGGGGGAGATAAAAATAGAAAGAAAACGAAAGACAGAAAGAGAGAGAAGGAAAGAAAGAGAGAGAGAGAGAGAAGCAGATTGAAAGAGATAAAAAAAAAGAAGGAACAGAAAGGAAAAAAAACTCCTTTTAACCTTTAGTGAGCAACCTCGGACAATACATTCAGAATGTCTTCACTTTCCCTCCGGTCGTCTTTTGCCCACAAGTTCAAATTTCTTCTTGTCTGCGTCGCGCTCGGAAACAAATGACGCACGCACGCCTCCGACTTTCTTTTGTTTCGCGGGACCTCGGTGGGTTTTCTCTAGTTACAGGTTCGTGTGTTCGAATGTGGGCGTTAGTTTTTACCGGCGATTAAAGATTCATTATCTGTACACGTGCACATTCTTTTTGTTTTATCTTTTAAGTAGAGTCATTACATTTCTTAGTTTATTTGTATGTATGAAAAAGAATTGAAAGAAATTAGAAAGATTGAGGGTTTGGACGATAAGACAAAAAACGCCCTTGATGTTACACTCACAATGGCCGATGATCATAATACACAGACAAGCTATCTTATACGATTAATTATTTTTGCCATCTTACAAGGTAGAGTTTTTTTTGTTTTGTTTTTTACCATTTAAGGTCGATACACCCACTTTATTATAGTCGTCTACCAAAGAAAACCTCTCTACCTATACCTTTCGCAAAAGGTAATGGAATCTCACATGCTAATCTCGGTGGGTATCTACATATACTTTTCGCTCGTCTAAAGTAACTCAAGAAAGTTTAATATCGGCTTCTAGGGAGGACATCTCATGGCAGTTATTGGATTAGGTCATCTCCGGTCACCTGATTACGTGGGCAGTGAAGGGTGGGGGGAGGGGGGGGTTCTTAAATTCCTTGAGAGCATCTTGTGAAGTCTGGTTCCTACCACAGGGATCTCAACTCGTTTCAGGCTACAAAACTATGAGTCCAATTAAGAGAAAGCTTGGACCGTCTCCTTTTTCGAGTGAGGATAAAAAAGAGGGGGGCCAAAAAGTATCTTGGTTTGAAACATATTTCTTAGAAACTTAGTTTGGAGAAAGTATATAATTTAGTAGACAGCTTATGTTACATGGCTTGGTCTGACTACATGGAATATAAACTTCAGGTTGCCTACATGTTTGTTGAACTTCAGTAATACAATATATATATATATATATATATATATATATATATATATATATATATATATATATATATCGTTTTTGAGGGAAAAGCGGATGAAATGATCAGCAAGCATATCAACTAATATCATTTTTTTAGTCTGATGAAAACAGATATTTATCAACCATTCAAAATGTCATTTGAAATTAGGAGATTATAACTTACCTAATCCCCTTTACATTTATAAAACTGACAGATTCCAGATGCAATTCCTTAAAATATAAACCGATTTAATCATTCACAAAATATCTCCCAAAAAGCAAAAAAACAAACAAACAAACGAATATCCCTTAATCATTTAATAAATGTGAGATAAACT
Source organism: Penaeus japonicus (assembly GCF_977035675.1). NCBI lineage: Eukaryota > Metazoa > Arthropoda > Malacostraca > Decapoda > Penaeidae > Penaeus > Penaeus japonicus. The sequence continues at coordinate 13,284,502 of NW_028234406.1, read as the reverse complement.
CTTTGCAAACGGAGAGAAGAAACCGGAATTCAACCATTAATTGGCCGATGCCCGGAAGAGATCTCGAGGACGATCCCAGGTCAATTAACTCGACCCTGTAGCAGCCCAGGTCACGTTGGGCGATCCGCTGATAATGGATGGTAGGGACCTGATAAGGAATGGGAAAGGGAAAATATCAATAATGACTGGAATGTAAACTCGGGGGGACAAGGAGGAGAGGATAACTTCGACCGCATTAAGATTCATGTCACGATGTGGACTCCCATCTTCTTGTCAGCTTCCTTCCTCTGGCTCTCGCTTCCCCCCCACCCTCTCCCCCTCCCCGATCCCGCGCCCCCACGCCCTTCACCCCGCCCCTCTCTCTCCTGTATCCTTCCTTGCTTCCTTGTCTCCTATCTTGCTCTTCTTTCGCCCTTATCCATTTTCTCTACTTTCTTTGGCTTTAAGTCTGTTTTTTTTCATCTCGGTTCCCTCTCTCTCTTATTCTCCCGTACGACTTTTTTTTTTTTAATCCTTCCCCTCACTCTCTTCCTCTGTCATTCCCTCTTCTTTACTTTACCCTTCCCTATTTCATCACTTCCCCTTCCTCTCCCCTTCATTACTTTCCCTTTCCTCCCCCTTTTCCTTCCCCTTCCCTTCCCCTTCCCCTTCCCCTTCCCCTTCCCCCCTTCCCCTTTCCCTTCCCCTCCCCCTCCCCCTTCCCCTTCCCCTTCCCCTTCCCCTTCCCCTTCCCCTTCCCCTCCCCCTCCCCTTTCCCGTTTCCCTTCCCCTTCCCCTTTCTCTCTCCCCCTTTTCCTCCCTCTCCTTCTCTCTCCTCTTCCCCCTTTCCCTAACAATCCAGCAAGAAGTCCTCCTAAGCCAGCAAGACTTTGGCAATAAAGATCTAATATAAATTTCTAAACAGATTCTTTCCCCCCTCCCCCTCCCCCTCCCCCCTATCCTACCCCCTCCCCCCTCCCCCTATCCTATCCTACCCCCCCTCCCTCCTTTCCCACCATCGTTTCCCCACCCAGCTTCTCCGCGGGCGATATTACTCAAGATATCGTCGGGATCTTGAGAAATTCAGTCATGGTGATCAGAAGAGTCAGCTTTAAATAGATAAAAAAAATGGCAGGGTCTTTTGCTCTGTGTGGAAGTCAGTTCATAAACATTACTGAACTGAATAGTAAGGGAAGAGAGAGAGAGAGAGAGAGAGAGAGAGAGAGAGAGAGAGAGAGAGAGAGAGAGAGAGAGAGAGAGAGAGAGAGAGAGAGAGAGAGAGAGAGAGAGAGAGAGAGAGAGAGAGAGAGAGAGAGAGAGAGAGAGAGAGAGAGAGAGAGAAGGAGAGAGAGAGGAGAGAGAGGGAAGATGGAGGGAAGGATGGAAGGAAGAAAAAGGAAGGACC
>NW_028234406.1:13233118-13238118 GCF_977035675.1 Penaeus japonicus | reverse complement strand
TTTCCGTGTTTACTTATTCTTTGAGCGTATAACTGCACGCGGAAATCTGGCCACGGCATCGCACGTGTGAATGGACGTCATCGCCGCCAGTGAATACACATAATCATATTAATCGTTTTGATATCAGTGATTGTCTTGATAATGAAGGCAACACTGATCAAGCAAATTACACCGTCGCATTCTTGTTTATGAACGAATTCGCCTCCAATAACGATAATAGCGAAGATAACGACGTTGCATGAAATTTTCATCACGTGACTGTCTTTTAGCCATAACCTTCCCGTGACCTCATCTCGGCCGAGGTCATCTGGAGCCAGCCGGTGAGTTCGTAGTTTTGGCACTGTGCCATTTCCGGGTGGAGGAGGAGGCGGTGGTGGCACTAGAGCTGCTTGCACTGGGGCGGTTATTGGCAGTAATGGCGTGCCTAACGGGGCTTGTTATTTGTTGTTTGGAGAAAGCCTGTTGTGAATCTAACACTGACCATGATTCTTGCCTTTCTAACAAGAGCTCTTGCAATAATAGGCATTGTGCTTCTAGCAAGTATTAAATTAGCATTTCAAAGTTCAACACGCAACATCAGCAAAATGTGTGAGTCAGATATTCAGCTGCGATTTCTATCAAGCGTCTCTCGTTCATCCCAGTGAATGGAGCTTATGCCTCTACTACAAGTCATTCAGCTGCGGCGCTTTTTGCGAGATTAGATGCCACAACGAAAGCGCGATGTGTCGCACCAAGAACCGGGCTTTCTGAGCCCATTGGGGGATCAATGTTGGTTTTCAATGGTATTGCTATTTCGGAGATTTTGTTTGGCAAATAAAAGGGTAAATGGCAGAGGGAAAGACGGACAGAGGGACAAAGGGACAGAGAATGTGCGTGAGAGAGAAAGAGAGATAGAGAGAGAGAGGGAGAAAGAGAAAGAGAGAAAGAGAGAGAGAGAGAGAGAGAGAGAGAGAGAGAGAGAGAGAGAGAGAGAGAGAGAGAGAGAAAGACGTACAGACAGGAAGATAAACGCAAAACAGACAGACAGACACGAGATGCAAGTGTATACACATAGAGCCTTTTAAACAGCGTGACTGATACATGCCATTAAGAGTAACAGTAAGTACAAGACCAATGAAACAGGGTTATACTCTGGCGTTTGCCCGTTTTAAATTGGGGGCCCATTGCCAAGTTATCATGCGTGGCCGCGTCGCTTGTCTTCCTTCCCCCCTGCCTCGGACGTATTCGGAGCGTTGACCTGACCTCCCACAAATCCGTCTACCAAGACAGGCAGTTCACCCGTAACCCTCGTCCGAGAAGGACTCCTTTCGTCTGACCTCGCCGGCCAGAGCGATAGGACAGGTCAGTTGTGACCTTCGTCCGGAGAAGACCTCTCCCCTCCCTAACCTGCCCTCTTGAGCCAGGCTAGTGACCTCGAAGGGAAAGTCGGCTTCATCCCAAGATCGGGTAAGGCTGGTCAAAATACCCTCACGTGGCTTCACTGTTTGTTTCCATCAAGGCATTCAATTCTAACAATTATCTAGCCGTGCTTCATCAAATAAAGCCATACAGCTGATCGCTAGTTTCCCTGTTCCATCCAATTATTCGTAAGGTGCTATGAACAAATCTCACAGAGTAACCTATTACAGGAAGTCACTGAAATGCCCATTACACAAGACATCATGTAGGGCTCGCTGTGTATGGTCTAGTTTTCAGATACGGAATTGCTATGAAGGATTTACATGCTCTTTTATCTCCTGTTGAGGGATCTTAAAAGATTTAGATGCATGTTTAGCGTCTATGAGTATTTTGGGTTATGTCTAGTGTGTGGGTGTATTGTCTCTTTATGTGTATGTCTCTTTATGTGTGTGTGTGTGTGTGTGTGTGTGTGTGTGTTTGTGTGTGTCCATCAAAAAATGTAAAGGAAAGAAAATGGTAACTCGCACTACTGTTGTTATCATTATCTTTATTATCTCTGTTGCTATTGTTGTTATCCTTATTATCGTCGTTATTAATATCATTGTCATCGATATTTCTATTATCATTATCATTATTTTTACTACTTTAATCATTATTGTTATTATTATCATTACCATTATTATTATTATTTTTGTTATTATTATTTTTGTTATTATTATTATTAATATCATTATTATCATTATTATTATTTTTGTTGTTATTGTTGTTATCATCATTATCATCCTCATTATCATCATTATTATCATCCTCATTATCATTATCATTATGAGCGAGAGAGGGAGAGAGAAAGAGTGAGAGAGAGAGAAGAGAGAAAGAGAGAGGGGGGGGCATTTACCCCTCCCCCCAAAAGAATATATACATATATATGTATATATATATATATGTATATATATATATATATATATATATATATATATATATATATATATATATATATATATATATATATATATGTTTATGTATGTATGTATATACACCCCACTCTCAAAGACACCAACGTAACAACCTACCTTCCCCTTTAGACCTATTAACCTCTAACTCACTTTCCTGTTTGTTTTCCTTGCTGAGTCGAAGAACCCACTTCCTCTTCGCGCCTCACTTGGCAACACAGCACCCACCTCGCACTAGACTTAAGAGATTCTGCGTGACCGGGGTTCTCCAGCGCACACACTTTCCCAGGGCTTTCTGCTTCACAAAGCCCTATGATTTTGCACACATATGAGCCTTAGGGGGTCGGGGGAGGAGGGGGAGGGGGAGGGGGAGGGGGAGGAAGTTGGTACAAAAAAAGTCCCTAGGAAGTTCTGGTTCTTCTCCTTCTTTCTTAATTTTTCTGTTCTTTTATCTTCGTTCTTCATCTTCTGTTGATTCTCGTTTTTCGTATCTTTTGGTATGTTCCTGTTTTTACCTTTGCTTGCGTGGACGATTGTATAAATGAACAGGTCAACAAATAAATGTATATATAAGTAGATAAATGAATACATATATGAATATACAAACGAATAAATAAGTATATGAACAAACAAATGAATATGTACATAGATAAATAGATACATATCACATATATCACATATCTACACAGTTTATATAGGATGTGTAGCCGACATATCACACACACATTCAGACACACAAATACGCGCGAGGGTACACAAGATAGCCACACAAACTGCACTAACCCCGGCGTTTGTCATTATTCCCATAACAATAAACATACTGTCTAATTTGCTAGATTAGATCCTGGGTCTCTGTATGCTTACGGCGCACAATTTCCTTATCGTAATAGAGTCTGGTCGGGGGTGGAAGGGGGGGGGGAGAGGGAGGGGGATATGAGGGATAGGGAGGGGGCAAAGGGAGAGGGAGGGGGATATGAGGAAGAGGGAGGGGGATATGAGGGAGAGGGAGGGGGATATGAGAGATAGGGAGGGGCAAAGGGAGAGGGAAAGGGATATGAGGAAGAGGGAGGGGGATATGAGGGAGAGGGAGGGGGATATGAGGGATAGGGAGGGGCAAAGGGAGAGGGAGAGGGATATGAGGGAGAGGGAGAGGGAGGGGGCAAAGGGAGAGAGAGGGGAATATGAGGGAGAGGGAGAGGGATATGAGGGAGAGGGAAAGGGATATGAGGAAGAGGGAGTTGACAAGGGGAGAGGGAGAGGGAGGGAGCAAAGGGAGAGGGAGGGGGATATGAGGGAGAGGGAGAGGGATATGAGGGAGAGGGACTGGGCAAGGGAAGAGGGAGAGGAATATGAAGGATAGGAAGTGGGTAAGGGGAAAGGGAGAGGGACGAAGATGGGGGGAGAGGACAAGGGGAAAGGGAAATAGAATTGGGAGAGAGGAAGAAGACATGGATGATAATAAAAATGATAATGATAATAGCAATGAAAATAACAGGAAGAAGACAGTTAATAAGAAGAACACGAAGAAGATCATAATTATAAGAAGAAGGAGGAGAAAAAAAAGATAAAAAATATGAATAAAGAAAGTAATAAAACTACTTCTGTTACTATCATTACTATTACTATAAATCTCCATGATAATAAAAATAACACCGCTACTGCCACTTACAACAACAATAACAATAATAATAACAGTACATCACAGTGGAGGTGACGGTGAGAGGGAGAGAAATAAAAAACAGAGGGGGGAGGGGGGAGATGAAGATGGCAGGATATCAAAAGCAAGAAAAAGAAATGAAATGGAAAAATACGATGGTCAACATGAGAAAGTTAATGAAGAAGGAATAACAAGCAAAAAAATAGATATTGGAAATGGATGGGAAGAAAGGAAAAAAAAGAAGGAGGGAAAAGCAAAGGGGGAAATATTACAATAGAGAAGGGAAAGTTGTCAAATCGGTAAATCAGTGAATCAATCCAAACGACGAACCAGTTAACAGAACGTGCAGATACCAACGATATAATTACCTAACAAGAACCTAACCACTAGAACAAATAAACCAAAAATCAATCAACGTTAGAGACAAATAGACAATTTTTTTTTATACCCTATACGAGAGAGAGAAAAAAAACAAGTGAATGGGCGAGTAAGACGCACCGAACCTCAAAAGGCGAGCCGAGAAGAACACAAGAAAACAAGAGCGCATCGGAGAGAGAGAAAGAGAGAGAGAGAGAGAGAGAGAGAGAGAGAGAGAGAGAGAGAGAGAGAGAGAGAGAGAGAGAGAGAGAGAGAGAGAGAGAGAGAGAGAGAGAGAGAGAGAGAGAGAGAGAGACTTAAAGGAGAACTGTCTCTTTGTGGCGATGCAAGCGATTCTCGAACTTAATGCTGAATTCACTTAAGGGCTATTTTCCCGATTAGATAAGGGAGATTGGCCTGATTTGCCCCTCGCTGCTGACAAGGTACATGTACTTGAGCTTTTTCCTGCAAAGGTTGCCTTTTAACGGCATATTTGGGAAGCGAGACGGAATGAGTTGCAGGGATGGGAGGGTTGGGGAAGGATGAGAGAGGGAAAGAAAAAATTGAGCGAGAGAGAGAGAGAGAGAGAGAGAGAGAGAGAGAGAGAGAGAGAGAGAGAGAGAAAGAAAGAGAGAGAG
>NW_028234406.1:13158118-13163118 GCF_977035675.1 Penaeus japonicus | reverse complement strand
ACAGTAGAAAAAAATCCACAAAACACAGCATACGACTCTCTCTTTCCTTACTCTTTTCTTCTTTCATTTTACGCTTCCTACACCATGATTGTTCTCCTTTTCCACGCCATCAAATCATTCTAAAGAATTGCATCAAGAACACACACAAAAAAAAAAAAAGAATGATAAAGAAATACACAAGCCGTTGGCAAACATTCCAATCACCCGCTCGGCCCAAACAAATTCCTGGTCTCGGGGTTGCCATGAAGGAAATAATTGGAAAATAGTTGGACACAACTGGAATGTTGGACCGCCATGCGAGGGGAACGGGTGGAGGCCGAGCTAAGTAGGTGAATGGAGGAAGAGAGGCAGGAGGGGATAATAGGAGGGAGGAAGGAAGGAAGGAAGGGGAGGTGAGTAGGAGAGAAAGGGACTAGAGGATAATAGGATGACGGAAGGGAGGAAGGAAGGGGGGGGGAATAGGAGGGAAATGGACTAGAGGATAATAGAATGAAGGAAGGAAAGGGAGGAGAGTAGGAGAGAAAGGGAAGATGGGGGAGAGCAGACGAGGGGATAATATGATGAAGGAAGGAAGGAATGGGAGGAGAGTAAAAGAGAAAGGAAGGATGAGGGAAAGAGGACTAGGGAATAATAGGATGAAGGAAGGAAGGAATGGGAGGAGAGTTGAAGAGAAAGGAAGGATGAGGGAAGGAGGACAAAGGTATACTAGGATAAAGAAAGCAAGAAAGAAAGGAGAGGAGAATAGGAGAGAAAGAATGAAGAGAGAGGGAGGAAGGGAGGACGGAGGAAGGAGAGTAGTGTAGGAGTGGAAGGAAATATGAAGGAAGGAGGGTGGAAGGAGGGGAGGAGTAGGTATGGAGGGTGGAGGATGAAGGGTGGGAGGAAAGAGAAAGAAAATAAACGCAGGATGAAATAAAATTCATGGTAAGAAATGAGAAAAGACAAAGGGTTGAGGGAGACAGAAGAAAAAAGAGAGAAAAAATAATAAAAAACAGGGGAGACCTTGGTCGAAATTGAAACAAAAGGAATAATAATAAGCAGGAAAATGTGGAGAAAAGTAGACAAGGTTAAAGACAAATTAAAAGGGGGAGAAGGGAGGGAGAAAGGAGAAGAACGAAGAGAAAGGATAACGGGATAAGAACAATAATGATATGGAGTCTCGCAGACGAAAAAAAAAGCGTAAAAGGAAGAGGAAGGATTATGCAAAACACGAAGCCATGGCACTGAGAGCGAGTCAGGAAATATTGAAGACTAATGGTTCAGAATTCAAGAAACTAAGGTCAAATGAAGTCACATTATACATATACATTTATGTATACATCCACACTTACATACATGAATAAAGACTCAAACACTGACTTACATACACGAATGAAGACACAAACACTCACTTACATACACGAATAAAAACACAAACACTCACTTACATACAAATGAATGAAGACACAAACACTCACTTACATACACGAATGAAGACACAAACACTCCCTTACATACACGAATAAAAACACAAACACTCACTTACATACAAATGAATGAAGACACAAACACTCACTTACATACACGAATGAAGACTCAAACACGCACTTACATACACGAATGAAGACACAAACACTCACTCACATACATACACCAATATAAACATGAATGTATACATCAAACGTCCTGTAATAGACAGAAGAAAGATGAATAAACACGATTTTCGATTCCTGGGCATCACGACCGTCGAAGAAGCGAGTCATAATACTGCAATAACAATAATTCATCAAGTTCATCGCGTGGTATTTCCTTCTGAAACGTATTCCTTTAGCAGGGTTGGCTGTGGGCATGCATGCGTACGTTAGCATGTGTGTGTGTGTTTGTATTCGTTTTAATGAGTCAGTCTGTTTGTATTTGTCTATGTGTCTGTTTTTTTTGTGTGTGTGTTTTTTGTATATGTGTTTATGCAAAGGAGAGGAGCGTTTGTACCAATGCGTTAGCAAAAGAAGTTGAGTAATTGAATTTGCGAGCATGTGTGCAAATAGATGATATCACATACATAACATGCTTTATAGGCAGAAAAGGAAAAAAATAGGGTCTGCCATATCAGTCAAGAACGAAAGAGTGAATGAGAGACTAAAAAAAAAACAAGAGAGGAGAGTAAGAAGGACAAAAAAAAAGTCACAGAAGAGTAGAGAGAAAAACAAGAAAAAAAAACAAGAGAGAGATTGGGAGATGGAGAGGGGAAGGAGAGGGGAAGGAGAGGTGGGGGGTTAGACGGATGTCAGGTCAATAATGACGTGTCTAAAATCTGTATCGGCTTTCCGTTATGGTCGTCGATAAAGGGATTCTTAGTATCACGCTAATCGGAGCTAGCATGCGTGCCTCGGGCCAAGTTGGGCTGAACCCGAAATGAAACCGCATTTGTCGCTGGCGTGTGAGAGTGAATTGACCTTATCTGACTACGTCTTCCATGGCTGTCCACGCGCCTTTGACAGAGCAGCTTGGGTCATAAACAGTGGCACGTCATCCATTATTGAATCGCCTCGTACATTACACAGTACACGTACCTAAGCAACCGTGCCAGACCTTACTCACGGAACCAAGAGCCCGGTAGAGCACACACGCTTCTCTAGACTCGCACTCACATCCATTCTCCTGAAGACAAACACGTGCTATTTCTTCCACTGTACAAATACACTCTCGTACCACTGTAGAAAGGCGTATGTCCGATGACGGTAGTGTTCTCATCAATAGCTGACCCGCCACACATCACGACACCGCATGGCACGGTGCACTAAGATATTCAGAGCAAGTTTTTTTTTTTTTTTTTTTTTTTTTTTTGCCCTGGAGTGAAAATAAGTGATGTCATTACCATGGCCATGCAGCTCTCATGCGACCCGGCGAACGGCAAATGCGATTTAAATCTTTAAAAGAGGTTATTGCGACTCAGAACGAAACAATAATTGAAAAAAAAAAGAAAACAAAGAGAAAGAGAAAAAAATAATTCTCGGATTATTCCAAGGTTGCGTTACAGAGAAGTGCGATTCGTTAATTTTTCATCAGTTTATATCATTAGATATAACGATTATTACCTGCTATATCATCCACATTCTGGGGAATCCGACAACATATGGTTCAGAATCACCAAAAACAAAGAAATGGTCTAAACACGCTCATGCTTAATGCAAACAAAGTATTTCAGTATTCCAGGCCAGGTCATTTCCTTGCCGCGGTTGTCACATCAACATTGATTGCAAGTCATGACCCCGAGGCTGAAAATTGGGAATGTTGGCAACTTTGGGGTTTCGGATTCCAAGATTGAAATTTCGTTTCTCGGAATGCGTTCCATGTAACACGGGAATAAGATTTTCACCCTTATAAGTAAATTTAGACGTGCACTCTGCTCGGATGGGCGTATTCGTGTTTGTATATTTGGTGATACATAATTGATTTGATTTCATGAAATATCTATTTTGAAAGAGTATTTGTGTATATTTCGTGTTCAGTGGATATGATGTATATTTGCGTAGAATAGTTTCAAAGCATCAACTGTGCATTTGATAAGGAGTTGAGAATGAAGATGCAATGTTACCAATAAACCTTTTTATGATTATACAGACAGCATGTCCTAAGGAATCTCACTAACAGAATACTCAAATAGACATGTATCCTAATATGCCTTAGAACATTTTGCATTTGCATTATTCATATATTCATAACTTCAACCTTCCTTCTTTTGCATCTATTAAGCAGAAACATTTTTAATCTCGCAATGAACCGGATAAGTTAATCTGGAAATATATAATTAGTCATTTCCGTAGGATAAGTAAGTAAAGGTTGATTTCACTTGTATGTAAGAGGCCATGTAAGAAAGAACCCGTTCATTAAATGATCTATGAATAAATGTATAGTACAAGGAAAACTCAATATATGAGTGTATTTTTATAGACTCATACATGCACACCACACACTTACAACAAATACAACAAACACACACACAAACAAACAAACACAAATACAAACAAACCCACACCTCCACACACACCCCCAAAAAAAAAGAAAAACGAAACATACACACACACCACCAAAAAACAAACAAAACAAACAAACAGACAACAAAAAACACCCACAAACACACACACACACACCACCGAAAAAACAACCAACAAACAAACACCATCCACCAAGCACAAAACCAAGACAAACGAGGGCTCTCCAGCGACCAAGACTGGAACAGTAGCCAACGCTCAGCCAACACTATATGTATGTTAATGAATAGGAAGTTAACGGGAAGACACGCAGGATACATGTAACCGTACATTTGTGAGCCACACAACGACAGGGAGGCTTGATACAATAGCTGGGGGGAAGGAGGGGAGTAGGGGGAGGAGGGAGGAGGGAAGAGGGGAGAGGGGGGACGAGGGGAGCGAGGGGAGAGGGGGAATGAGTGAAGAGGGGAGAGGGGGAAGGAGGGGAGAGGGGGAAGGAGGGGAGAATGGGACGAGGGGAGAGAGGGGGAAGGAGGGGAGAGAGGTGTGGAAATATTAGGGGAGAGGGGAAAGGGGAGAGGGGGAAGGAGGGAAGAGAGGGACGAGGGGGAACGAGGGGAGAGAGGGGGAAGAGGGTAAGGAGAGGAGAGAGGTGTGGAAATATTAAGGGAGAGGGGAAAGGGGTGAGGGGGAAGGAGGGAAGAAGGGGACGAGGGAATAGGGGAGCGAGAGGAGAGGGGAGAGAGAGGTATAGAAACATTAGGGGAAAGGGGAAGGAGGAGAAGGAGGGGAGAGGGGAAGGAAGGGAGATAGATTGGGTAAGGGGAAGGAGAGGGAGGGGATATGAAGGGGAGAAAGGGAGATAGACTGGGAGAGGGAAGAGGAGGTAAATGGCGAAGGCGAGGGGAGAGGTGAGAAGAGGAGACGGATAGAGAAAGGGAAGGGGATTATAGATGGTGAAGGAGGTGGGGGGAGGAGAAAGGGGAGAGGGGGAAAAGGGAGGGAGGACGGAGGGAGATAATGAGAAAA
>NW_028234406.1:13113118-13115618 GCF_977035675.1 Penaeus japonicus | reverse complement strand
TATCATATCTATCATTATAATCATTATCATATCTATCATTATAATCATTATCTTATCATTCATTATAATCATTATCATTATCATTATTATCATTATCATCATTATCACTATCATTATAATCATCATCATCATTATTATCATTATAATCATTATCAGCATTATCATTATTATCATCATTATCACTATCATTATAATCATTACTATCATTATAATCATTACTATCATTATAATCATTATCACCATTATTATCATTATAATCATTATCACCATTATTATCATTATAATCATTATCATTACTATCATTATCACTATCACCATCATTATCATTATCATTACTATCATTATAATCATTATCATTACTATCATCATCACATTCAGTATCATTATCACTATCATCATTATCATTACCATTATCACTACCATCATTATCATTATCATCATCACCATCATTCTCATCATCATTACTATCATTATAATCATTATCATTATCACTATTATCGTCATTATAATTATCAATATCACCATCATTATCATTATCATTACTATCATTATCATCTTAATCATTACTATCATTATCACGATCACCATCATTATCATTACTATCATTATCACTATCACCATAACCATCACTACCACCATAACCATCACTATCATTATCATTATAACCATCACTATCATTATCATTATAACCATCACTATCACCATAACCATCACCATCATTATCATTATAACCATCACTATCATTATCATTATAACCATCACTATCACCATAACCATCACTATCACCATCAGCATCATCATCATTATCACTATCATCACACCATCATTATCACTATCATCACACCATCATTATCATTATCACTATCACCATCATTATCTTTTTATTATCATTACTATCATTATCATCATTATCATTACTATCATTATCATCATTATCACCATCATTATCATTATCACTATCACCATCATTATCATTATCATTACTATCATTATCACTATCACCATCATTATCATTATCATCATCATTATCATTACTATCATTATCATTATCACCATCCTCATCATTACCATCATCATCATTATCATCATCATTACCATCATCATCATTATCACCATCATCATCATTATCACTATCACCATCATTATCATTATCATTACTATCATTATCATCTTAATCATTACTACTATGATCATTATCATCATTATCACCATCATTATCATTACTACCACCACCATCATCATCATCATTATTATCAGCAGCATTATCATTATCACTATCATCACACCATCATTATCATTATCACTATCACCATCATTACCATTATCATCACTATCATTATCACTATTACCATCACTATCATTATCACTATAACCATCACTATCATTATCACTATTACCATCACTATCATTATCACTATTACCATCACTATCATTATCACTATTACCATCACTATCATTATCTTTATCACCATCATTATCATTATCACTATCACCATCATTATCATTATCACTATCACCATCATTATCATTATCATTTTTATTATCTTTATTATCTTCTTTATGATTAACCATCATTATCCAATACCGTATTAACCAGATCTACTGCTTTTGATGAATGTATAACAGCATCCAATCTGTGAGCTCTTCGCGTTCCTCCACAGCGAGAGAACAGAGAACACGGGGCACCCACACTGCCTGGGGAAGATCATACTTCAGAAGGAAGTCCTCGCAAAAGGAATTTCATCTGACGGTCGCACAAGATCTCTTCGGGTGTCTTCACTATCCGAACAAAATGAACCTTCAGGAGTGTATGGGGCTTTGTCTGCCGATGCTAGCGTTGTTGGTGTTCATATTGAGTTGGATGGATCATATATTGATGCCCATGATTCTCTTTCGCTGGTTTTGTCGATATTAGTGACTCCCTCAGGCAGTTTCCTCCGCACGGGGTCTCTCAGCTCGCTCTCGGAAATACAGCGGAGGTGCTGTGTGAGACTTCCCCATCAATATCTTCGACAGCGATGTCACACGTGAGCGTGACTTCCCCAGGTTCTTGGTCCCTCGATTCCTGTATGCACATTTGCATACAGTAAAGTCTATATGACGGACTGAAGCTCTTGACATGATCGCCCAAAGCTCTGGCTACTGGCTTTACGAGGGGGAAGCAAATCGCTGGTCACAATGCGTGAATGGACAGATCACGAAATCGTTGGAGGGAAAATTTCGTAAACTAAGGGTGTTCTTGTTTGGTAACTCCTACGACCTATTGAATTCCCGGACATTTAATGTATATCTATGGTCCTCTCATCAGCCCTAAAACCGTATTAGAACCGTTGATGAGAACAAATACTTCCGTTTGAAGTTACTTATTGGTTGCCCCTGGATATTCGAAGTCTAAATGTTCAACGAGGTTGTTTGGAGGATGTAAAACCAAGCCCATCTCTTACCTTTAGCTAATGGGTGCCTTTGGTACGTTGTTTTGTCACTGGCAAAATATCAAGAG
>NW_028234406.1:13093118-13108118 GCF_977035675.1 Penaeus japonicus | reverse complement strand
GCTACTAACAACACCAAGCACAACAGGCATTACTGGCACTAAGCTTTCGCAGCCAACAGTGGTGCCAGGGACAACTAACGCCTAGCACTAACACCGTCAAGCATTACAACTTACAGGTGCTGACAACACAGTCAAAGGAGGGCAACGGAGAAAGCAATAATAATGGTAGTAGATGCAAGATGAGGAGTAAGAAGGAAGCATAAGCATATGGACAAGACCTAGACTATTACTCTGACTGTAGGTATGGATATGGCTATAAACGAGTCACAGTCGTAGTCGTTGTCATATCCATTGAAGTCATAGTCAAAATTACAGAAATTACTTTAACCATATCTATATAAACAGTCACAGCCATAATCACAGTCCCAGTTGCTATCAGAGTCACAGTCACAAGCAGAGACACAGCCCCTAACATTGTCATAATCACAGGCATCGTTTCAGAAACAGTCACAGTCACTGTTCTGAATTTGACTGTGTTTATGACATGACTGACCGTGACTACGACTACGGCCATGACTATGTCTATATCTACATCAACGGCCTGCAAGTCGCCCCACGAATCGCCAAATAAATTCCCGAAGAAACATAGCTTGACACAAACAAGGCCAGTCAGCAGCAGCAGCACCAACACACGACACACACAAGACACCAAGACCAACGGCTCTCGTGCTCCGTTGCGGTCGTGCTTCACTCGCATTCTCAGACATCGGGTGTGTTTTTCATAGCCTGAACTGTAAATCTCCGTCACCAAACCACACATTCGAGCAGAAAGGAGAAGAAAAAAACGCATTCTTAGCATATCGAAGTGGATTTCTTTTGGGACCCGTGTTATTGCTGGATAAGAATCTGATTCTTATCTTTGTGAGACCTAGATTAACTTTATATTTGGTTATATATATGTATATCAGTTTATCTAGTTTAATTTTCTTGGCTAGTGGTTGTGGTTACTGTATTTGTTTTGATTTAACGAGTAGTGGTGAGTGGGTTAACCTCTCGGGACCCCAGAGCCATCTGACGACCAACAAAACATTTCAAGCATGCAAACAACACCCTCGGATATATTCGTCATATCCAACGGGGGTACATTTCTTTGTAATCTGCCCTCCATCAACCTAGCCACACACACTGACACACAAGGAAAAGAAAAACTTTCGCTCGCCCAAACGGCTCCTCAGGGAACGTTCCGACAAGATGAAAACACCTCCTCCGACTAACAAATTCGCGGCGCATAACATCGGAACGAGAAGCATTTCCCCTCGTTCGCGCGGGCGGTCGGCAGCCAATTATCCGGAGCAATAAGAAACAAGGGAGAGATATATGACGAGGGAGAGGGACAGGGTAGGGCGATGTGATAGAAGGAGAGAGCGATTGGTAGAGAGCGAGAGAGAGACAGAGAAAGAGAAAGAGAGAGGGAGAGAAAGAGAGAGAGAAAGAAAGAAAAAGAGTGTGAGAAAGAGAAAAACAGAAAGAAAAGATGAAAGAAAGAGAAAATAAGAGTGAGTGAGAGAGAGAAAAACAGAAAGAAAAGATGAAAGAAAGAGAAAATAAGAGTGAGTGAGAGAGAGAAAAACAGAAAGAAAAGATGAAAAAAAGAAAGAGAATAAGAGAGAGAGAGTGAGAAAGAGAACGAAAAGAAACCCAGCTAAAGAGAGTGCAAGGAAGGGGAGAAAAAAGGTCTAGTGTTTCATCAAGCTTCAGGCCAAGAAGTTGAGTCATGTCTCCAAGGTCAAGACGATAGCAAGGTCTGTGTTTGCGGACCTTGGGAGGGACGACGGACTCAAGAACGACGCTAAAGCTGACAGAGAAAACAAGAACATGATCTTCAAAATAGAGAGGAGGAACAAGAATGCACGGTGCGAGAAAACAGCAATGATGGCATAGAACTAAAAATACGAAGGTATGAACGTAATGTAATGTTCATAGATAGTGACGTGTCTGTGTGTGTACGTATATATCATATATATATATATATATATATATATATATATATAATATATATATATATATATATATATATATATATATATATGTATGTATGTGTGTGTGTGTGTGTGTGTGTGTGTGTGTGTATGAGTATGTATGCATGTATGTATATAGTATATATATATATATATATATATATATATATATATATATATATATATATATATATTATATATATAAGTATGTGTGTGGTGTGTGTGTGTGTGTCAGTGTGTGCGTGTGTGTATAAACATACATACATATGTATATATATGTATATATGTGTGTGTGTATGTGTATGTACATATGTATACACACACACACACGCACTAACACACACATTATTATTTATTCTATACATATATATATTTATATATATATATATATATATATATATATATATATATATATATATATATATATATATATATATATATATATAGGCCATAAACACATACACACCACCAAACACCACACACACACACACACACACACACACACACATATAAATATATATATATACACACATATATATATATATATATATATATATATATATATATATGTATATATATATATATATGTATATTTATATAAATATATATAGATACATATATACACATATGTATAAATATGTATACTGTATGAGTGTGTATACAGAACTAGGGGTCCCTCGGGGCGAAGCCCTAAAAGAAATTGGCTTGACCACGCCCATTAAACTAACATGATGCGCAGCCAAATATCTTCTTGCAAAGTCCGCAAAAGTCATACCTGCCGGGCCAACATCTATTTCAATAAATATCAAAAGAAGTAGAATATTGGTATACAACCTTTTGTATAATTCGATTAGTCATATATCATGTATTTATTATTATTATTATGATTATTATATATATATATTTTTTTTTAATAAACCTTTTCAGTAAGTGTTTGTATCCTTTAGTACCTTGTCAGTATGTATTTTCTTTAAGATGGCTGTGGTTTGAGTTTATATTCACATGTATAGGTTTGTCTGTGTCATTACATAAAGGGATCTGTGCATAAATATATCATATTTGGACCATTGCCTTTTCAGCAATTTAAAAGGGAACCTAAAACCAGCGAGGGAAATCAGCCATAACTCATGCCCTTTCTATTGATCAGCTTCGAAGACGTGGCGAAGTGATTTAGTGCGGACGCGGAGTTTCCCCGGACTGAGAGCCTTTCGTGGGAATGTGACATGTGACTGACAGACTGACGGATACTCACTCGACAGAGGCATCTGTGATCAATAATAAATGCTTGTTTTTAGCCGACTTTTTTTTTTTTTTTTCTTCTTCTTCTTCTTCCATCTCTCTATTTTTGTCGAATCCGTCGTAAAATTAGAAAATGATACATCGACTTTCGAGATTATTTGTTTTTGCCTTTTTTCCATCTTCCTTTAAAACATATAATCATTCTCCGGCCTAAACTTGCTTGTCTTATCTGCCGAAGGCCACAGCTGGTGCGAGAATCCGCGAACATGTTTGGTACGCACTGCATTTCTAGTTTCCATCTGGCAGAGACCTGAGCCATCTCGGGCATGGCGGCCGATATGAAGGGCACGTGGACCTGAATCTGCCTAATGCTCGTAACTGAATTTCAGCTATGTCTTTCATATTCTATGATCGATGAGTTTAATAGACGAGTTGCTTATATGTCTAGATATAATATTGCATCCATGGATTGATACGATCACATGGGAATGTCTGATTTTTTTATTCGCATCTGCCAGAGAGCATAATGACAGACATGTGTTCCTTTCAGCTGCATCCGGTATCTGCCTCACCAAAGCATGATTGCAAAGATATCCACGGAATTGCCGGCTGCAAATGGCAATAAACATCAAATATTTCGGTCCTATTATTGATTTTCGCATTCCCGCTTTTCTCTAAGTCAAAGAGCTGAAGCCAACATTCTGATCCAATGATAGGTTCAGAGGCAAGAAGGAACGGATCCAAGATATCCAAATGACGTCACACAACATTCAGCAGGATTATGGGAGGTTAGGAGAACGGTGTGTTTGTTTGTCTCTCTGTTCGTGGCAAATGTTCAAATCTCACTGTGGAAAAATGGTTAAGGATTTTACTGTGTTTCAGGAGGATATTTTCACTGATTACATGAACGATAAGAGCTCAGATATGAGTAAAATTAACATCAGTATCTCTTCTACCATCATCAGTCCTGTCATGTTCCCCTCCACCCAACACACACACACATAAACAAACCATCCCCCCCCCCCCCCCCCCCCAAAAAAAAAAAAAAAAAAAAAAAAAAAAAAAAATAGCGAGTATAAAATTACGTCTTCATTCACGAGCTTAGGCAGCCAGGAAAAGCTTTCTTTAACCCGAGTGCTTCCAAAGATTCTTATCCCCTCGAGACACGCATGGAATTCCGATGACTCTTGGAGCCTCAGTGTTACACGGCCGCCAGAGGAGTTGCAGGAACAACGCAGGTCTTGGGGTTTATGACCGGTTGCTTTTAGGTTCCTTAATTAATGTTTCTCTGTATTACTGTATATGCTCTTTCCTTGGTGTCTTTGCTTGGTGTCCCTCTGATCTATGGTTAAAGTTTCTTCCTTGGTGTTTGTCCATTTTCTTTTCCTTGCTTTGTCTCTGTGTTTGCTTTTCCTTTTCGTTGGTGTCTTTTTGTTTTATATTTTGTATTCCTTCCTTGGAGTCCCTCCGTTATTTTATATATCTATTTTTTTATTTTGTTTTGTCTTGCTTTGTGCCTCTCGGCTTTATGTCCCTTGCTGAGTATCTCGGTTTAATGATTTATTATCCTTCCGTCTTTAGTGTCTCTCTATTCTATGTTTTATATAATTCTTTGTAGTCCCTCCGTTATATTTTCCCTTCTTGGTTTCTCTGTTGCTAAGCGTTTTGTGTCCCTTGCTAAGCGTCTCTGTTTTGTGTTCCTTGCTAAGTGTCTCTCTGTTTTATGCTTAATGTGCTTCCCTTGGTGTCTCTCTAGTCAATGGTTTATGCTTCTTTCTTGGTGATGTTCCTTGATGATGTTCTAGGTTTTGTATTGTTATCTTGGTGTCTGTCCGTTTATTTTCTCGCTTTGTCTCTCTGTTTTGTTAGCCTTTCTTTGTGTTTTTGTTTTGTGCTCCTTGCTTGTTCTCTCTCTCTTCTATTTTTCTTTCATGGTGTCTTTCTTTATGTCTTTCTTGCTGGCCGTTTCTCTTTTGTGTTCCTTGCTTTATACTCATTATTTGATGTTCCAGTTCTCATCTCTCTTGATTGATGTTGCTTTCCTTATGCTCCTTGCCTCGAGATGATTGTTTTGTTTCTTGTTTGTGTGTTCTTTTTCGTACTTCTTGTTTTATGTTCTTTATGTTACTTACTTGGTGTCCTTTGCTTGATATTATGTTTTTGTTTTCTCCTTTTCTCTTTTGTTTCATTATTATCTTTCTGCCTTCTTTGTTTCTCTTGGTCATTATATATATCCCTATCATTGCTATTTTTAGCACCAACCATCACTGATATTGTCATGATTATTATCATCGTCAATGACATTATCATCGCTAACAATATTTGGAAAAATCTCTTTTCTCTTACTTTGTCTTCCTATTCTTTGTTTTCTGTCTTCTACCTTTTTTCCTCTTTTCTCTCCTTCCCTTCTTTTTTTCCCCCGTCTCTTCTTCGTTCTCTTTCTTCCTTTTTTATCCTCTACTTTCTCTCCTCTCCAATCCTCTTAGTCTTCTTTCTTCTTATCTAACCTCTACCTTCCTATCTCTTCTTCCTCTTTCCTCTTTTCCTTTCTCTTCTCTTCCTCCTCTTCCCTCTTTTCCTTTCTTTCCTTCTACTCTTCCCACCCTTCCGCTTTCCCTAACCCTTTTATTCCTCCCTCCGAAGATAAACCACTAAGAAAAAAAATGAGATACATAACGTGGGCGTAAAAAAGAGACAGTGGGCGTGAGTGGGCGTAGCTTAGGCATCCGGTACACGTGTGAATATTCATGTGTCTGTGTTTGCATTGTTTACGAATATTCATTTCGTTCGTTTGACTTTCATTGTTCTGTTTCAATGTTTCTCTTTCTCCCGTTTGTAAATAGCAGGTAGTGAAAATAGGAGAACAGTAGTAATGTAATGGGCTACTCCTAACTGCAATACTACTGTTGTTACTATTGTTGTCATAACAAAAGAGTTCATGGGGTTTGTGTAATTCTACCGGAAAACAATAATAACAGCAATGAAAATATTAACAATGGTGAAAAGTATATTCATAATTACCATGGTAATATCAACAATAGGATAGTCATTATAGTGATTATATTAACAATGACAATGAGAATAATATGGATAATAATTATAGTATTAATCATATTGATGATGAGGATAACGTTAATGACAATAGTGCTGATGACGATAACAATTATAGTATCTATAATAATGATAATGATGAATTTCCTATTAGGCTTTTATCTAGGCCGATTCGCATTAGTGATAAATCCTTCCATCATATCCTCCATCCATACATGAATCTGGTTCACGACCAAAGACTAGACATTCTCTAGGCCATGGACAACTCGCTCATAAATGTTCACTAAAATCCGTCCGTGAATGTGTGAGTAATAAACCAGTAAACGGATTCAGAGAAGGTAATATTGATAATGATAATGATATCATTGATAATGACAAATAATGATGATAATCATTCTATTGGTACTAATATCGATGATAATCATTCTAACAATACTGATAATTAAAGAGACGATGATAATGGTAATGATAATGATGAAAATAACAATGATAGTAATAATGATAAAATTACTATAATGATAATGACAATAACAGTAGTGTAGTGATAATCATAATCATAATAAAAACAGCAATAGAAATGGTAATCATAGCACTGATATCTATATTAACATCAGGCGTGCCGACGAAAAAGCAGAAATCCAAATTTTGGCAAATAACCTGCACCCAAAAAATCTTTGCTTCAAGAGAGATTTATGGGAACAATTTCTCGACGATTTGTTGTTCCAGATAGGATTTCACTTGGAAGATTAGATGTGTCTAATAACAACACGCAAAAGAAATTGTTAAAAGTTGATTACAAGATGGCGGAATAAGAATGGACCTTGATCTTAGTGCTATATCAAAGTTTATATTCTACCAAGAATGATAGATTATGATGTATAATAAAAGCTTAAGAGGTTTACATATGTTTCAAAAGAAAAAGGTTAGTTGTTTACGTCTGGAAAATACGATGTTTAAGATTTAAAAGGATTATGCTCGTAGTCCGTGTCAAGGTCAGCCAGCCATATGATGGAGGATGAAGGGGAAGACTTATCCTGAGTCTATTGGTTTAATCTTGTTATTTCATGGCCATCCTTTACCCTGAGTTCAAGATTAGTTTCTGATTTATCCTCAAGGTGAATCTATAGGAAATTGAGACCTTATCGTGAAAGAGTATTTGGCAGGTCATATCAGGTCATGTGTTTCCCATATGTTTTTGTTTTTCTCTTTTCGGCGATTTTAAGGAACGAAAGGATATATATTTCTGAGTTGTTGGTATTTCTATTTCTTAAAAGCTATGAGGCTTACCATGGATATCACCATGCTAATGTAAATAAGGAAATGCTGCAAATGTATCCTCATCATTATCAAAATTATTATAAGCGTCCTTATTAATCGTCTTTGTCTCAATTAATGTTGGTGCTATCCTTGCCCCAGTTGTTGTTATCTCTTATTGCTCGAAATATATATATATATATATATATATATATATATATATATATATATATATGTGTGTGTGTGTGTGTGTGTGTGTGTGTGTGTGTGTGTGTGTGTGTGTGTGTGTATACACACACACACACACACACATATATATATATACTGTATATATATATATATATATATATATATATATATATATATATATATATGATGTATGTGTGTATATGTATATATATGTATATATACGTATGTATATATATATATATATATATATATATATATATATATATATATATATATATGTATGTATGTGTGTGTGTGCATATGTATATGTGTGTATATATGTATGTGCGTGTGTTCTTATTCATTTGTAAGTATATACGCGTATATATTTTAGTTGCCTTGTTTCCAGTATTTCCGTCGTTATCTATATATACTCTACATAAATAGTTTGCCAAGATCCTATTAATACATACAGAACGAGAGCGAGGAGGGGGATGAGACACAGAGAGAGGAAGAGATCAATAAAAAATAATATTAAGGATGCAAACAAAGAAAATAGTGATCATTGTGAAAATAATAATAATTACAATTCTGCTGATAACGATAATATTATTGATGATGATAATGATAATAGTAAAAACAACAGTGGTAGTAATAATGATGAAAGCAATACTGATGATAATAATGATAAGAATAATGATAGTCAAATGATTATAATAATAATGATATTGATGATAAGGATAATAACAATAATAATGATGGTAAAACTATGAGAACAAAAACAACAACATCATTTACAGTGACATGAGTCTCTCTCTCTTTATCTATCTATCCATCTCTATATCTCTCTCTTTCTTTCTCTCTGTTTTCCTCCCATCTCTTCCTATTTCATTCCCTCTCTGAGCATAGGATATATCGGTGTCTGACCTGATTCCTAAAGGTTCTAGTTTCGTCTCTGATCCCTTTCCCTCCTCAATAATACCCTATACGTGATGCTCGTCTGATTTATCTAATTATAGACTCCTGAAACTTGATCGCGCGGGGAAAAAAATAACATGTATGAGATCCAGTCTCGCATTTCTTTCCTTTTCTTCAGGAGGATAGTATCAAACGACATTGAAACAATAAATAAATAAATATACAAGTGAAAGACGGGACGTAAACATGTTTACTCAACGCATTGTGTCACTCCTCCGCCTACTCTCATTCGCGTCTTCGCATGTTGTTAAAAGCCTTAGACTTGCGCATTTTAAGGGGAGGAATATTTTGCCAAGGCCGCCCTCACCGGCGCTCCTCTGGGTTTAGCCAAATTTTGTGTCCGACCTGCAGGGCAAAGAACGGGGAAGAGGCGAGGGGGAGAAGAGAGAAGAGAGGAGGGAGGTGGAAAGGGGTAGGGAGAGGGGTTAGGGAAAGTGGAAGCGGTGAGGGGAGGGAGAAGGTGGTGGGAGGATTTTTGAAGAGGGGAGGGCGAAGGTGGGAGAGAGGAGGAGAGGAAGGAAGGGGGAAGAGGGGAAGACAGGAGAGGGGAGAAGGTGGGAGAGTGGGATGGGGACGAAGGAGAAGAGGAGAGGAATGTAGGGGAAAAGAGAAAGAGGTGGAGGAAGAGGACAGAGGGGGAGGGAAGTTGGAGTAGCGGAGGGGGAGGGGAGAGGGAGATGGAGGGGGGGAGCAGAGAGAGATTTGGGTCAGACATCGATCCTCTAACATCTTAAAGTTATCTATCTCAGAGCTAGAAATTATCCCTTCCACTAGCACGCTATATCGTTCTCTCTCTCTCTCTATGTATGTATGTATCTATCTATCTCTATCTTTCCATCTCTCTCTCTTTCGCACTCTCTCTCTCTCTCTCGCTCGCTCGCTTTTTCTTTGTGTGTGTGTGTGTGTTTATGTGTATGTTTGTATACGTATATATATATATATATATATATATATATATATATATATATATATATATATATATATATATATATATATATATATATATATATATATATATGTATAGATAGAGAGAAAGAGAGATGCGTATATATAAATAGATAGATATGTATACATACATATAGATAGATGTGTGTGTGTGCGTGTAAATGTAAATCAATACATAAACGTATACATGATACATATACACACACATACATACATCGATGCATATATGTATATGCATCCATGCATACATACATATATACAAAAAATACATACATACATGCTTTCATAAAATCATGCATAAAAATACACATTTGAAAATCTATTCAACGTTCATGTAAACATAACTAAATACTGCGCTACACGCATGTAAACCTTAAAACGTACATATATCAAGGAATACACATATCCATGCATACACGCCAATGGTAAACATACACACGCACTCAAAAACGCCTGTATAAAAAAAAGAGAGAAAAAAAATGTCTTCCACCCTTCACCCAAGACAGAAGACGATCCCAAAATGCGTCGTCTCGGACCTTTTGTAATGTAGATGTTCTGTCAGTTGTAATGCTTTGCCTGCTATCTTAGGAAAAGGAAATACATAAGTGGATTATCTCTGAAAGGGGAAGGGAGACAGCTTAAGTGACTCTTTTTGTGAAGATTTTTTTTTATCTGTACTATCTCTCTTTCTTTTTCTATCTGTCTATTTATCTATCTATATTTCTATCTATCTCTATCTACCTCCCCCTTTTATATCGATCTATCTGCTTATATGTCTTTCCCTCCTCTACCTCTTTCTCTCTCTCTCTCTCTCTCTCTCTCTGTCATGTCCCTTGATTGCCACTTCTATTCTGAACATAATCATAACACTTAAACATATATGAGGAAAATTTGAAAACAACAGTACCTCGCCTAGTGGCCGTTGTCCCAAAATATTCCTCCGCAAAAAATCACCCTCTGGCAACTGCCCCTTTTTAGTTTGCCATAAATAAGTTGCAAATAAACATCTAAGATATACTAAGCAACGTACTTCCGTATTTAATTTTATTATTCTTTGTGTCCCAAGAAACAAACACGGAAGAAGCAGCTTCTTTATTTATTTTCAACAAAAGGAAACGAAAAAAAAAGTGCTGTAGGTTTACCGTGAGAACAAATCAACAAAATAAAACAAAAATAACAAAGATAACAAATATATAACAACAAAGAGATTTTTCGCAAAAAATAAAAAATAAAAAAAGAATCCTTATGAAGAAGGAACCACTGAATGGATAACCAAGACTACTAAAATAAAGTCTCTTTTATAAGCTTCCGATACAAGTTCTATTAGTCGCCATCTTGACTGGCTGCAGCATCACCTAGAGATCCGAGAGTGACTTGTAGGTTCAGGAGAGCATGGCGGAGAATGCCTTTGATACAGTTGTCCGTCGTTACTCCTCTCGTGTTATCGCTTGTGTCTTATACTTGTTCTTGCATTTTCGATGGCATCGGAGATTTATGACCTGCATAGCTATCAATGTGGTCATTTCTCTTTACTTCTTTCTTGCTTGCTATTTTTTTTTTTTCTCTTTTCTTGCTTTGTCTCTTTCTCTCTCTCAGTATCTGAAGTATTTTCATTTGTTTTATGACACTCTCTCTCTCTGTCATTTGTTTTATAACGCTCTCTCTCTCTCTATCTCTCTCTCTCTGTCATTTGTTTTATAACGCTCTCTCTCTCTCTCTCTCTCTTTCATTTGTTTTATAACGCTCTCTTTCTCTTTCATTTGTTTTATAACGCTCTTTCTCTCTCTCTATCATTTGTTTTGTAACGCTCTCTCTCTCTCTCTCTCTTTCATTTGTTTTATAACGCTCTCTCTCTCTCTTTCATTTGTTTTATAACGCTCTCTCTCTCTCTCTCTCTCATTTGTTTTATAACGCTCTCTCTCTCTTTCATTTGTTTTATAACGCTCTTTCTCTCTCTCTATCATTTGTTTTGTAACGCTCTCTCTCTATCTCTTATTCATTTGTTTTATAACGCTCTCTCTCTCTCTTTCATTTGTTTTATAACGCTTTCTCTCTCTCTCTTCCATTTGTTTTATAACGCTCTCTCTCTCTCTCTATCTCTTATTCATTTGTTTTATAACGCTCTCTCTCTCTTTCATTTGTTTTATAACGCTCTTTCTCTCTCTCTATCATTTGTTTTGTAACGCTCTCTCTCTATCTCTTATTCATTTGTTTTATAACGCTCTCTCTCTCTCTTTCATTTGTTTTATAACGCTTTCTCTCTCTCTCTTCCATTTGTTTTATAACGCTCTCTCTCTCTCTCTATCTCTTATTCATTTGTTTTATAACGCTCTCTCTCTCTTTCATCTATTTTGGCTTTTCGTTCAGAAGAAATGCTTTTCAATTAGTGTTTTTGCAGTATCTTTGATTAAGTAGTTTATAAACATTGTTCTGTTTTGTTTTGTTTTTATTATTGTTATAATGATCATTGTTGTAGTCATTACTATCAATATTATAACTATTGTTGATGTTATAATTAATAGTAGTAGCATTGTTGTTATCGTTATCATCATGATAACCATTATTATTATTATTGTTGCTACTATTATGAATACTATCATTGCTTTCATTATCATTCTTATGATCATTATTATTGTTATCAATGATATATTTTTTTATCATTGTATCATTAATATTAATATCATTATCAGTAGGATCCTTATTATCATTATCATTATTGTATTACCATTATCATTATCATCATTATCAATATTGTCATTATCGTTATCAGCATCATCATCAGTAGAAGTAGTAGTAGTAGTATTGTTGTTATCTTTATTGTTACTACTGCAACTACAACCATGTTATCCTTATCATCATAAGCTAAAATCGTCACTTCAATCACTTCCATCATCATTGTTGCCATTTCATCACCGTTGCCATCACCATTGCCATCATCCTCATTAAATATATCAACATTACCACCATCATTATCATCACAACCATCATTATCATCCCCACCATCATCATCATTACCATCACCACCATCATCATTATCATCACCACCATCATCATTACCATCACCACCCTCATCATCATTATCATCACCACCATCATCATCTTTATCACCACCATCATCATTATCACCACCATCACCATCATTATCATCACCACCATCATTATTATCATCACCACCATCATAGAAAACAAAGACTATATATCAACGGTATATTATGGTGTTTACAATGGCCCATGTCACGTAAACAAAGCTGAGAAAGAACGACCGAGATACAGTGCCAGAATAATTATAAACAGTGCCTTTGCTTCAGGTCATAGTTGTTGGAGCAACAGTTAATATTGATTGTGCTGGTAGTGTTTATAATGGTTATGATGATGATAGTAATGGTAAAGATGATGGTGATTATGGTTATGATGATGAGAGTGATGCTGATACTGTTAATAATGAGAATGATGATGATAATAAGGATAAATATTGTGATATAAATGATGATAATGATAAGAACAGTGATAATTATGATGATGATAGTAATAACTACATCAGTAATAAAAATCATTATGTTAATAATTATGATCATCATAAGATTAAGAATAATGATAACAATGATAAAACGATGATAATAATTATGATAATAGTAACAATAATACATATAATGATAATAATGATGATGATGATGATTCTAATAATGATAATAACAACAATAATAATAATGATAATAATAATAATAGTGATAATGATAATAGTGATGACATGCCCCCACAAGTAAAATACATGCAGTTAGCTTAATCTTTATTGCCATCAAATTCACAAGTTGATAGGAGCATGCAGTATATCAAAGCTTGATTGTTGACTACCAGTATATATGCGGTGAAAAGCTGAAACAGTTAAAAATCATTACAGTTTTGTGCCATTATAAATTCTGTTACAAAAAAAAAATCATAACAAAATTATACAAAGACATAAAAAGTATCAAAACTAGTCATAAAATACAGGATAAACTTATCGAGTATAAAAGCATAGGGAACTATATAAGAAACACTAACTAGACTCGCATTACTTACACAACAAACAAATCAGTTCCTATCTTTACGCTATCATTAATATTTCCTGGTGTATATAGAGCCTTTTATATATGTTCAAGCTAACTAAAGGCTAGATATTTCTATAAGAATATGATATCACAATCACAACCATATACCATCATCACTGTTATCCTTTCCATCATCATTATAACAGTCATCACCATCATTATTATTACTAAAAGAAAGGAATGAATATTTCTCAACGATAACATATGAAACATAATTTTTGGGAAATGAATAAAATTTGAGAAATTCCACAACAAATAAAGGAATGGCAAACACTGATATCACAGTATTCCCAGTGATATATCACAATAAACCTCAATTGATGTTATAAACTTTTTCCAAAATATTTGAATAATCCAATAGTGTACTGTCATCAGCTGACTTACAATGTAGCCAGCCTAAATATTCATAAAATACGTAAGGCGGAAAACTGCGCACACACGGCGGATCACATGGCTCACTGGCTATGCATCCGCGGATTCAAAACAAGCGTTTTTATAGAGCGTTCGCACAGGACAAGCGTAATTCAGTACCTTACTAACCCTAAAAACTGAAGAAATTATGGGTAGCAACTGTTTTGCTGATTCATAATATAAGATTCTTTATAATTTCATGAACACTGCTAAATATATTATAAGGAATACTTTATGGTTCTTTTACAAGTGAAAATGATAATAGCATAATGATAATGATATTAATAACAATAACAAAAGTGATGGTAATGCTAACGATTATAACAATAATGATACTAGTAATGATAATGGTGATAATAATGACAGTCAGATGATCATGACAACAAAACAATAATGGTAACAATCCGATTTTCACCCTTCCCCTTTCTCTACCTCTCTATCACCTTGTTCACACACCCCTACTCTCCCCTCCGCCTTCCTCCTCTCCCTCCCACCCTTTTCTCCTCTTTTTCCCTCCCCTTACTCCTTTCCTGCCTTCCCCTTCCTCCTCTCCCGCCTTCCCCTTCCTCCTCTTCGCTCTCACCCTCCTCTCAACCTCCCTCCTCTCTACTCCTCTCGCTTCCCTTTTTCCTCTTCTCTCCGCTCTCCCTCCCCCATTTTCTCCTTCCCTCCCTCCCCCCTTCCTCTCCCCCTCCTCTTCTCCGCTTTCTCCCTCCCCCATTTTCGCCTTCCATCCCTCCTCCTCCCCCGTTCCTCCTCTCCCTCTCCCTACACCCCCCCCCCTTTCCTCCCTCGCATCCGCCCTAACACGCTCTGTTTCGTAAACAAAGACACCAATCTTCGCAGACCTCACTTTGGGTCTCTGAAGTACCGCTTTCCGTATGTTGGCGATGTTCATGGTTATGTGG
>NW_028234406.1:13075618-13078118 GCF_977035675.1 Penaeus japonicus | reverse complement strand
TAGTAATAATTATAACAGTAACGATGATGACAACAATAATAATCATAATAATGCTAATAATCATAATGATAATGACAATAATAACAATAATACCATTAACAATATTCATCAGATTGCGACCGTCACCCCGGCTTATCTACACTGAACGAAACAAAGTGCCGTTGAACGAAACACTCGCTCACTGAACGACGTGACGAGAGAAAACTGCAACAATAAACAAAGGGGAAAGCATGGGCACGGATGTTGTTGTTGACTCGGTTATTGATAGGTTTAATGTTCGAGGAAGGAGGAGGAGAAGAAGGATGGAGGGAAATGGGACAGGATGGGAGGGAACGGGGAGTAGGAGGAAAGAGGGAGGGAGGGAGAGAGGGAGGGAATAAAGGTGAGAGAGAGGGAGGGTGGAAAGGAGAGGGACTGAGGGAGGGAGGGAGGGAGGGAATAAAGGTGAGAGAGAGGGAGGGTGGAAAGGAGAGGGACTGAGGGAGGGAGGGAGGGAATAAAGGTGAGAGGGAGGGGGGAGAAGGAATGGAGAGGGAGGGAATGAGCAGTCGAAGGAGAGAGGAGGGGAGGGAGGAGAGGAAAGGAGAGGGGGGAAGGAAGGGAACAAGGAGTTGGAGGAGAGAGGGAGAGAGTAAGGAAGGGAAGGAGAGGGGGAAGGTGGAAGGGAGGAGTAGGAGGAGAGGGAGAGGGGGGGAGAGAAGAAAGGAGAGAAGGAACGGGGAGTAGGAGGAGAGAGGGGAGGAAGGAGGGACAGAGGAAGGAAGGAAGGAGGGACAGAGAAGGAAGGAAGGGGGGGAATAAGGAGTAGGAGTAGAGAGGGAGGAAGAGAGGGAATGAGGTAGGAAATGAGCAGGAGGATAGAGGGAGGGAGGGAAGAGTAGGAGGAGAAAAGAAGGAGAGAGAAAGAGAGGGTGGGAGGGAAGGAATGGAAAAGAGATAAGAAAAAAGGTGAATCCAAGGGGAAGAGAGGAGGAAGGGAAAGGGAGGAAGCAAGAGGAAGGGAGGGAATTTGTTTATTTAACCTCCACATATTTCCTCTCTCTATCGGTGGCTGGCGAGGGCTGCAGATGCCTCGGTGTCACGGCATGATGGAAGGGGGGGGGAGATGTTGAGAAGAGCTTTCATGATTATATTTTGTGTGTTTTGATATCTTTACATCTTATTTACTTATATATTCGGTTGTTTATGTAATTAATTATCTTCCTAGATTATCATAAGTGTCAACCATATGTTTTCACTACTGTTTAATTGTCTCTTCTGTAAACTAATTTGTGCAAGACTATAAACAAAGTACATCTGGTGAAAGCAAGGCTCTTTGATGGGAAGAGGAATACCGATAAGGAAAATATATACAAGTTTGTATTCGTCTTTCTTTGCTCAAACATATTTCCGAGAAATCTTAGTCACATGAAATGGTTCGTCTCTCCTGCACTATGTTGGATTCGGGCTGAACAAATTTTTAAATAAAGCTAGGAGGGGAAGAACAAGAGAACATGCGAATATGCCGAAGGCCTTTTCGCTCTATTGTCTGAGGGCATTTTCTGAAGGAGCAATATAGTGAAGAGGCCTTCGGTATATACGAGCGTTATCCCTGCGTTGTTTTACTCACTGCTTCCTGTTTCTTTGTATTTTTTTATTATATTTATTTATTTATTTATTTATTTATTTATTTTTGTAAGCCAGTGGTTCCACCTGCCTTATCTGACTCTGGGACCAGACTCAGGTAGGGGCCTATCGCCCTTTTAGCCATCTAAGGAACAAGTCGAGCTAGGCCTAAAGCGTCTATTGCCAAGGTGCTGCTTAAACAGGCATGCACTTTAAATACCGCACCCACCCACGGACGGACGCAAATATACACCCACACGTCCATGCAAGCACAAACACTCAATGCAATCCAAGCATATGCACACATGCCATTATGATTCAACCAGCTCACGTGAATGCCAGACCGCTGGCACCATAACTCGGTCGAGAGGAAATGGTCTCGAAAGCAATATGGCGTCACCGATATAAACAACTCCAGTCGAGCAGAAGATACATTCGTTGATATGGCCGACAAGTCGAGTAATTATTCTTGAACGTGAGCTGCTCTTGGGAACCGAATGATTAAGCAGAAGGAAAATTACCCCTGACTAACTTACAGCTGACATCCGACCAGATGTAAATTGCCAGATTAAAAGTTATAGATTCGTTGAAATCGGCTTTTAGTTAACGATCCTTATGCAGTTAGTTTAGTGCAGGTAAAATATTTCGAAAACGTAGCAAACAAAAAACTTTTCTATGATGATGTTATTTTCTTTATAGGGAATGCATAGTTTGAATCGCATTAATAACCGGGTTATCCGTAAAAGAAAAAAAAATGTGATGACACCTTTAAATAATCAGCCATCACTAATTATAACAAGGTTGAACCCCTTGCTGTCAACAGGCTGAATAAACAGATCAAGACTAACAGCGACTCACAGTTGTGATGGGGTCTTGTGAACCGCCAAGAACAAGT
>NW_028234406.1:13045618-13048118 GCF_977035675.1 Penaeus japonicus | reverse complement strand
TTTTAAGCAATCTCGGAAATGAAATGACTGACGGACTTGCCAAAGAGACTGACTACCTGGACCGTAGGATAGTCCGCAAAGTTATCAGCTTTCTCAGGGATTAGATTCAATCTTCATTTTCTTCGACAAGAAGAGTGGCTAACAGAAAATGTATGAAACGTTCCTTCACACAATGTGATAGTTGCCATTATAATGAGTTTCCTAATACCGAAGCAAAACTAGTTCATTTAATGTAATAGAGTTCTGAAGATTTCACTCTACGGAACACGTTATCAAATTATTAATTAGTAATGATTTATCTAAATATATATGTCTAGAGAGACAAAATGTAAGTCTTAGTATGTTACACTCCAGCTTCGGAAGAAGAAAATTAGTTTGGCTTCATGACTATGACAATGTTTCATAGCCATAAACCAAACAAGAAGAATCAACTACTAAAAGCCTGTTAAGGAAAAGCTTAGCAGATTATTTATTTTGAAAATTAAAAACAAACTATATGAGAAAACGCTGCTGAAATAGTAAACGCATTTGAGTTTCCATATTGAATTCCATCTTGCTGTATCTGTCTTACCTGTTACATCCACATGGATTTACATCCATATCAAACAGCATAACAAGTAGAATATACTCTATTATTGTTACTGTTATTGTTGCTTTCAAGATAACGAACACCGCTGAGCACGAAAAAAATACACAAAATCACTTACAATGTAAACTAAGACCCCGAAGACTGGAGCAAAGTGTCTTGTCTGAAGGTGCTCATTGGGTAATTAATCAAGGCCAAGTACGCTAATGACCTCATTTGGCGTCGTCCCATCAGTCCAGGAACTTCTGACGCGGGAGCTATATCTCGGGCGGGTGCAGCAAGTGTCTCGTTGCTCTAATTAAGGTACCTGACAAGATTACTAATTACGCTAGTGAAGACGCGCGTGTAGTACCGCTAAGGATGAAGGGAGGAAGACTTTAATGAAATCAATAGAAAAAAATATCTTGTTTTAAGAAACCGTGATGCTTGGCGTTGTTGCACAAACGTGTAAGGTTACAATGGTGTAAGGTCACGTTTGTGGTCATACTGCAGATCTTTCGTGCATGGCGCTATCCTATTGCGCATGAAATTACTCCCATGTGCACGGCTCTTCTAACTCCCCCCACTCCAAATCACCATGTTGATCTACAGGAGCCTAAAAATACTATAACATCTGCATATACGCAATACACCCGTCACACGCGAAGCACGGCATCTGAACCCGTCACCATAAAAAGGCTTATTGATGAGGTTTCGTTTTACCCCCATTATCTGTCAGGCATTTTACGAGGGGGGGAGGGGGGGCATGAAAGAGGCTAATTTTTGTAACAACCGACGGCTTGTTTTCTCAGAATCTTGCTCGTCAATCTTTGTAAGTGGAGACAGAGGGAGGCGTTCTCTTAACCCAGGTGGCGTTCTTGTGAGACGTATGTTTGTGTTCGTGTTAACTGCTTCGAAACAGCGTTTCATTCGATTCCCTGACACTAGACGTCATCAGCGACGTTTTTTGTTGTTGTTTTTTCAGATTAGTAGACGATGGAGTGATTTTGTTTTACGATCGAGAGGAGGAGAAAGATACAAGCAAGGACACGTAGAGAAAGAGAGAGAGAGAAAGAGAAAGCGAGAGAGAAAGACAGACATTTAGATAAACAAACAACAGACAGACAAACGAACAGAGAGAAAGATAAAACCAAATAAACAACCGAAGGGGGGAAAAATTAAACTCACCCACAATCAACAATCCACTTTTCTTCTCTGAATCTATTTGCTCCTTGTCTTCCTCTCATCAATTACTCTTGCCTCGTATCAAATAATCCAACGAACGATCACAATTCTATCCTAATATCTTTAGCATTGCGTATGAATATGCAATTTGCAGTGACTCATACAACAGCTTGCGACACCCGTGTTTACTCTGTGTTATTGAGTGAAATTATGTATTGTGTGCATGCGTGATTGCACACCAGTAAAGCAACGAGTAAAGGATCATTTACCGCGCCATAATTATTGGGTAATGTTATTAAATTGCGTCCTTCGGTGAGATTTTATATATTCTTATTGACACTATACATTTTACTATCATTATTATTGCCGTTGTTGTTGTTGTTGCTGATGTTGCTATTGATATCATAATTACCATCATTATTACGATTATTAACAGTATTAGAATCATTATTGTTTTCGTTATCATTATTATTATTTTTAGTATGGTTATTTTATCATTGTAATTATTATCATTATTATTACCATTAATATCATTATTGTCATTATTACCTTTTTAATATTTTTGTTACCATTTATTATTCTTATCATTAGTAATATTATCATTACCATCTTTAGTGTTATCATTCCTATTATCATTATCATCATTACTCATAGAACTGTTATCATAACTATTAACAGACTGTTATCATTAATATTAGTATCATTATAATTTGTTTCGAATACTATTATAATTCTCATTATTATTGCTCT
>NW_028234406.1:13038118-13040618 GCF_977035675.1 Penaeus japonicus | reverse complement strand
AATATCACATTATCTGATCCTGATATTGATAGTGATATTACATTATCTGATCCTGATATTGATGATAATATCACATTATCTGATCCTGATATTGATAGTGATATTACATTATCTGATCCTGATATTGATAGTGATATTACATTATCTGATCCTGATATTGATAGTGATATTACATTATCTGATCCTGATATTGATAGTGATATTACATTATCTGATCCTGATATTGATGATAATATCACATTATCTGATCCTGATATTGATAGTGATATTGCATTATCTGATCCTGATATTGATAGTGATATTACATTATCTGATCCTGATATTGATAGTGATATTGCATTATCTGATCCTGATATTGATAGTGATATTACATTATCTGATCCTGATATTGATGATAATATCACATTATCTGATCCTGATATTGATAGTGATATTACATTATCTGATCCTGATATTGATGATAATATCACATTATCTGATCCTGATATTGATAGTGATATTACATTATCTGATCCTGATATTGATAGTGATATTACATTATCTGATCCTGATATTGATAGTGATATTGCATTATCTGATCCTGATATTGATAGTGATATTACATTATCTGATCCTGATATTGATAGTGATATTGCATTATCTGATCCTGATATTGATAGTGATATTAAATTATCTGATCCTGATATTGATGATAATATCACATTATCTGATCCTGATATTGATAGTGATATTAAATTATCTAATCCTGATATTGATAGTGATATTACATTATCTGATCCTGATATTGATAGTGATATTACATTATCTGATCCTGATATTGATAGTGATATTACATTATCTGATCCTGATATTGATAGTGATATTACATTATCTGATCCTGATATTGATGATAATATCACATTATCTGATCCTGATATTGATAGTGATACTGCATTATCTGATCCTTTTATTGATGATGATATTACATTTTAGAGAGTGTATATCATAGTATTAACAAATACAACAATATTGATGAACAGTAGTGATATTGATAACATTGAAATTAATGATATCAATGAAAATTATAACAGTAGTAACAATAGATATGTATGTAATTATTACAGTGATAATCATAACAGACATAACATCTAGAATAACATTACTAACTCTAATATTAACAATAAAAATGATAACATAATGGTAAATATGAGAATGATGACAGCAGCAATAGTGATTAATAACCCTAACAGTAATCATACCAACACTAATTGGCAACTATCGATGATTCCATATATGTTATATTTTCTTCTTTTTTTATTTAGCACAGTGCCATTATTACCAATAAAAAGTCCTTTCAAAGTTCACATTCGTAATATAAAAAAAAGTAAGCTAATGTCCATATGTCTTCGGGTCGGTTTATTTACCAATATTTGTTTACCTCGTGATAATTTTACACATTGGTTTCATTAGGCAGTCTTTAACCCCTGTAGCCGCTGCGCCAATGCACTCTGAATAATTGCATGGCGGAAAAGGGAGAAAGGGGGGGGAAGGGGGAGAGAATAGTGAGTCATACAAAGGAAATAGAATTTATTTTCTGCTCGGAATGGCTTGGGAGCTGAAGGTATGCCGTGGCGGAGGCCGGAGGCGTTAGTCGTGATTTTCTTTTTCTCTTTTTCGTTTTTCTTTCGGCCTCGTTTGGATTTTCGTTGTTTCTTGTATTATCATTACCATCATATCATTACCATTAGCATCGCCGTTGCTATAATTGCTATTGTTATTCATATTGTTATCACTATCATGCTCATTATTGTTATTAACATCATCATCATTATTGTTATTATTATTACTATCATCATTATTGTCATTACCAATATCTTTGTTATTATCATTATTATTGTTATAATTATCACTATTTTTCTTGTTATTGATATTATCATTATCATTGTTATTATAATTATCATCATCATCATCCTTATCACCATTATTAATATCATTGTTATTATCATTATCATTATTATCACCATTATCATTACTATTATTATTATCATCATTATCATTATCATTATCTTGTATTTGTTTGTTTGTGTAAGTGTCTGTGTATTCTCGATAATATCCTGTTTTTGCACAGATGTAAACTTATTCATATGGAAATTGGCCTAGTTCGATTAATCAGGGGAAAAGATTCTATCCAAACATTATATTTGTTCATTTTTGTGCAACTTTTATGTTCAGAAAAGTACTTTGAATGTTTTTGTTTTGTATGCATTTCCAAGCACTGACTCTATGGTAGATTTATTATTCATATTGATGCATGAATATGTTGGTGGGGAGGGGGGGCATTCGTTTGGCCTGCAACATAGAAGCATTGCAGACACGCTATGGATATGGAATCACTGTATGGAAAAAAATGTATATTACAATACTAACAAATACAACAAAATAAAATACACAGCTCTATTAATACTCGTCAATCCACAGGCTCTCCACATACCTTTATTCCCGACGACATCCAACACGCGAA
>NW_028234406.1:13013118-13015618 GCF_977035675.1 Penaeus japonicus | reverse complement strand
TGTCTGCGTGTTCGTTAAAAAAAAGACTTATTTTTAAAAAGTTTTCACGCGAAGAACTTCTTTGTAGGGGCCATTTCCCTCACAAATTTAAAGTGGATATCATTTCAACATTCTGTCAAGGTTTCCCGTCTACTCTGACAGTGAGGTAGTTTGGATAACGTATATCGACTACTTAACTATTGATGTAGGTTAGTAGATATATAATCCACTAAAGGAGAAAGGTATTGCTAATATTTTAGTATCTTTAAATGTTCAACTTATAGTAGTTGTGTACCCTTTGGAATGTGTTTTAGAGGCACTGAAATATGCAGATAATTAGCATATAGTTGTCCAGTTTATATCAAACTTTGGTAAATCCAAATGAAAAAACACGCATGTTTTATTTGCAGACGTGCAACAGCATAGCATACTCCGCTTATAGCTGACCATTGACATAATTAAATCAAGGTGTAAACGCCCTGCCTTGAAATAAACAGTAGCATGAAATCTGTTTAACATCTTAGCAACAGAGAGAGGGAGGGTGGGAGAGAGAGAGAGAGAGAGAGAGAGAGAGAGAGAGAGAGAGAGAGAGAGAGAGAGAGAGAGAGAGAGAGAGAGAGAGAGAGAGAGAGAGAGAGAGAGAGAGAGAGAGAGAGAGAGAGGTTGTACTTTCCGCTTCAAAAATGTGAAGAGGATTCTGTCCTTCAAAAGTATGAGACACAAATTGAGAGAGCGAATCGTTATCTAACGGTGGAAGCCTGATTAAGTTACAGATATCATCAAAGGGCAAAGCAATTAGTCATGCAGACTCTCGAACACGTGCAATCTTTGTTTGTTTGTTTTCTGCCCTTCCTTTTTCCTTTTAATTTTGCCGTCCTGTTACCTTTGGTAATGTATTCTAATAATTTTTTTCTTCATGTGAGACCTAAATAAGAAACATGACGTAAATGCAAAAGCAGAAAACAAGAAGAAGAAGAAGAGGAAGAAAGAGAAATGTCATCGTGAATGGCGCTTCTGGTATGGAGATGCAAGCCGACGCGCTGACAGTTACTGTGACGCGCTCGGTTCTTTATAGGGTAATATACTATATATATATATATATATATATATATATATATATATATATATATATATATATATATACATACACACACACACACACACACACACACACACACACACACACACACACACACACACACACACGCAAGCACGCACGCACACACATGTATATGTATACATACATACATACATATGTATATATATATATATATATATATATATATATATATATATACATATATACACGATACTGACAGGTCATACGTACCTGATGGCGAGTAGAGAGAGAGAGAGAGAGAGAGAGAGAGAGAGAGAGAGAGAGAGAGAGAGAGAGAGAGAGAGAGAGAGAGAGAGAGAGAGAGAGAGAGAGAGGAGGAGAGAGAGAGAGAGGGAGAGAGGAGAGAGAGAGAGAGAGAGAGAGAGAGAGAGAGAGAGAGGAGAGAGAGAGAGAGAGAGAGAGAGAGAGAGAGAGAGAGAGAGAGAGAGAGAGAGAGAGAGAGAGAGAGAGAGAGAGAGAGAGAGAGAGAGAGAGAGAGAGAGGGGGGGGTGAGGTAGATCCTCCATGACCCTCGTCCAAAACGACGCGACATCGTCCACAGGAAGCGAAATGAACGGGCAAAGCAAAATGGTATGATTGCCCAGGTTATTATGACGTCATCTGGTGCGATGTCGAACCACCGGCTGCGTTGGCACAAGTCCCGCCTCGCGAGCGATCGGACCACTGCCGCTGCGGCCCGGTTTCCTTTCGCCAGGATTTAGCTCTTTTCTACCGCGCTCTCAGGAAGATATATATTATATATGCTTGCCTTTTTCTATAGGTGCGATTTGTTTTATTTGATTACCTTGAGTGTCTGCGCTTTTACCCCGGAAGTACAATGAAAAATATAGCAATGTTTTCTTCGAGAAGGCAATAGCGTTTAGAAATTGCCAAATACTGTTAACTGTAAAGGATTTTAATTTGATCAGTGCGAAATTAATTCGGACTTTTGGATTATTAAGACTATAGCAACCTCAGTCATGTCCTTTCTTCTAGTATCTATCAAACTTATCAAGGCAAAATACCTTTATAAAATGAAAATATATCAAGAATAATCCGCATTCTTGGAAAAATCTTTAGAAAAGGCTCACAATATCGTTATTCACATTGTCAAATAAAAAGATCAATCAGATAACAGCGCCATAATAGAAAGCAGATATTGTTTATATATATAAAACAAACTGGCACGGATGATAACAAATAATCATCTATCCTAAGCTAAACACAAAAATCAAAAGTCGACTAAGCAACCCTGATGTAAGAGACCAGCAACACCTTCGGAGAGAGAGGCCAATGAGTAAAATTCCCAGTGATCAGTTCCTTTTTTTTTTTCTTTACTCGGGTGACTTGCATGACAACTTTTCCATGGTTAAAAATCAGTCTTGAGTGTACCTCAGTCGGGGTAAGTAGGTTGGCTTGTAG
>NW_028234406.1:12985618-12995618 GCF_977035675.1 Penaeus japonicus | reverse complement strand
ACTTACCTATGATAGAAGAATATACTCTTTTCGTTTTAAAGAGAATGCATAGATCACCACAAAAAATTCTTATCAACTTTGCAGGAGGTTATTTCATCCATTTCCGGGAGAATTCCACAAGCAGTAGAAAAGAAGATTAGAAAATACATGTTGATTTATGGCAGCAATGTCACCTCCATGTTGGCACAGTTCCCCTCACAGGAGATTGCCAGTGCTATTGACAGGTATATTTTCTATTCATCTTTCACTGTAAAGAGGCAGTAACCAAAGAATTTGATATATTGATATTAAGAGTAGGTATGTTTTTTTTTTCTGAAGAATATTGAAATTAGACAATGGTTTGCTGATTTGAAAGTTTGACATTTATATGCCTATATTTATTTGCATGATAACATTATTTGTATATATATTTTTTTTACTCAAACAGCCATGCAGCATCTCTCCAAAAGAAAGACCGTGATGTGTTCTTTGTCACAACACAAGGGTTAGTGCAGCTCTGCCAGCGCTACAAGAAGGGCAGTCGAGGTCGCATGACTCAGGTGGTTCAGGAAATGCTCAAGACTTATTTGCAGGTGGAAACTCAGTTCCAGCATGGTGAGGTTTCGAGAGCCCTTGTTTTCAATATATTTATAGTTGCTTCTGAATGCCACAGTTATTTACCTTTTTATGATAACAAGTGGACTTGATTGTAGGAATTGAGTTTACAATTTGGGATTAGATAAGGAATTTGGAATGTTATTATATTTTCTCTGAATTTGGTCTTTCATTATTAATATTATGAAAAATGAAAGTTACTCTTTCTCTCTTTCAGGTTCATATGACAAGTGTGTCCATGCAATAAGAGATAAGAACAAGGATGATATGGCCAGTGTCCTGTCTACATTATTCTCACACTCACAAGTTGCAAAGAAGAATCAGGTCAGTTTTATTTGAATTGTAAAATAATTGAGTTGATGAGTTAATAAAGAACATATCATTTTAGCAAATTTAAAAAATGTAGATATTAATCCAACTTTTGTTTTGACATTTGGTAAAAATTATAAAATTAAAATTGACATTGTATGTGCCTGCTTTTGATATATATATATATATACTTCAGATGGTCATTCTTCTGATTGAACATCTGTGTGGTCATGAACCAGGGATCACAGATGACTTGTCAGCCATTTTGGAGCAGTTGACCAAACTTAACAGCTCAAAACATTCTCGAGTCGCTCTACGGGCTCGACAAGTAAGTGAAAAGCTGTTGCGATTAAAGAATGATTTCTCTCTCTCTCTCTCTCTCTCTCTCTCTCTCTCTCTCTCTCTCTCTCTCTCTCTCTCTCTCTCTCTCTCTCTCTCTCTCTCTCTCTCTCTCTCTCTCTCTCTCTCTCTCTCTCTCTCTCTCTCTCTCTCTCTCTCTCTCTCTCTCTCTCTCTCATGATATATACAGAGGTTTGAGTTCATTCCATTATAAATGTATCAATGTGGTACTGCATTATTGCAATTTACTGAGTCAATAATTTTTATTTTTTGCAGGTGCTGATAGCAGCCCACCAGCCTGCATATGAACTCCGCTACAACCAAATGGAGTCAATCTTCCTTCCTGCTATAGATATGTATGGCCATTCCTTCCATCCAGAAAATCTCCAAAAGCTTATCTTGTCGGAGACTTCAATATTTGATGTCTTGCATGCCTTCTTCTACCACACAAACACTGCTGTACGCATGGCAGGCTTGGAGGTATGAATTGTGAAGGTTGAACTTTGTTTTCTGTTGATTACAATAAGTTATTATTCAAGTTTGATATTCTTTGCATATTCCTTTTCAAGAGAATATGGGAATAATTATTTGTTTTTCATTTGAACGAATAAAACTGTATCAATTTTCTCTGAAAGGTTTATGTTCGTCGTGCGTACATCAGCTACGAACTGACTTGCCTGCAGCACAAGGAACTTTATGGCGGAGTTTGTGTAGTGTTCTTCCAGTTCCTTTTGCCATCTTCCCATCCAAACAGGTATGCTGATATCCTCCTGGAAAGGCTACATGTGATTTGACTGGGATTCACAATTTCAAAATTACACTGTACATTGTTTGTTTGGTGATATATACTTAAATTTATTATTGAAGAAATGGTGTACATATCTCATACTGAAATTCATTACTGAATAAATGGTGTACATATCTCATTCTTTTCCAAAGTCACATAGGCTGAAACTAATATCAATTTCAGAATTCCCCACAACAAGGTGTGGAGCACCCTGGAGTACACAGACCCACACCACACCCCCATTGATCCTCCAACCAATCTTGAAAACTGCCAGCGCATGGGCATCATGGCAACCTTCAAGACCTTTGAGGAGTTTGAGATCTATTTCAGTGACCTGATGGACTTCTTCCAGCCAACAGAACATGGTATGCTGGAGGGAGAATTAAGTCCCAGGGATCACCTCAGCAGTTCCATAAAGCTGGGATCTTCTTTCAGTGACTTTATTGGTGAACACAAGGTA
Source organism: Penaeus japonicus (assembly GCF_977035675.1). Classification (NCBI taxonomy): domain Eukaryota; kingdom Metazoa; phylum Arthropoda; class Malacostraca; order Decapoda; family Penaeidae; genus Penaeus; species Penaeus japonicus. The sequence continues at coordinate 12,993,129 of NW_028234406.1, read as the reverse complement.
TATAGTAATGGGAGATATGTGTGGTCTCTTTTATATGTTATCCTCATGCTATATTGTCTAATTCCATGCTGTACAATCTAATGTTAAAGTTAATAAAATTGTAATTATGGATTTAAACACGACAGGAAGCCAAAGACCCAATTCACATCATGAACATTGGTATCCGGATGGAGGAAGAGAAGGATGATTCAGAGCTAAGTGAACAGTTTGCCATCTTCTGTGCAAGCAAGAAGAAGGAGTTCCATGAAGCAGGAATTCGGCGCATTACCTTTGTTATCTTCTACAAGCAGCAGTTCCCAAGATATTTCACGTACAGGTTAGAAGTCAAAGATGTATGAGGTTTCTTGAGTGCTTTATGATTGACTGACATGCATGTTGACATATGGATCAAAGTATATTGGTAGAAATACAGATGGAGATATAGTATTTAGTTGACATGTAGATAAAGACATACTTAACAAGAGCACATGTAGATAAAGACACTTTACAAGAGCACAAACACATAAGCAGATACAAGCAAAAACACCAACAAAAGTTAGAAGATATTCACAAACAATAAATAGATAAAGGTGCATGTTCTTAAACATTCATAGACAAACAACGTCTTGGGTGTTAATGAATTTAGGATCTTATTGTGTGAGAGTCTCATTGTGTATATGGAATAGGGGTAGGGATGTGAGTGAAAGTGAGTGAGTGTGGGCGTGTATGAGTTGTGTGTGTGTGTCTTTGTGCACGTATGATTCTTAGCATGGATTTGTGAACAAGGCTGAGTATGTTTATTAACAGATGCTTCTGTATATTTTATCTAATTTGTTAATCTTTTAACCATTAAACTACTTCTTTTCAGAAGGTGTAGATTCTCTTGCTATAAAATAAATTTGATATAATTTTATGTGTGATTATTAGGTTTATCTTTTAGATTAATGAATGGTATATTTGCTTTTCCATTTTCTTTGTTTTTCTGTTTTTAAATTATTTGTTCTTTACTTATACTTTACAAAATGTTTATAAGACAATTTGGATATAAAGAATCACTTTCTCGCGTTGCTGAAATTAACATTGGAAAATTAACCTCTCCGATTTTTGTTTTTTTTTCTTTTTAGTTTATATTTAGGAATAAAAATTTAACAGGATTTCTTAAAACTGTTTTAGATAATGTTATTACTCTGTACATACTATTCAGTGTAAAAAGAAAAATCAACTTGATTTGAATTGTTTATTCATGCGCAGTTTTTAAGGCAGTCAGTTACATGATTAGATGATCTTTTGTATTGGCATACTGGTGACTAAAGCCTATGTTTTATTGACTGAGAATTGGAATGACTATATTGCTGAGTATTTCAATTTTAGATTGGATAAATTGCTATGTTAGGTCTGTAAATTGGTAAGAGATATCCATATTGTGGTAGAATACGTTATCTCGTTAAAGACTTCATTTTTGTTTATTTATTTTTTAGGGCTCATGCTTTTAGAAATATCTATGCACATAAACACTTTACTGTGATAGGATTTCTTCCACCACAAAGCCTTGGTTTCTAAAGACAGGGAGTTGAAGAGAGTATCTTCCTGTAGCAGGTTTGTAGATGAAATGACAGCCCTTGAAGAGTGTTGTGAATAATCATGCTACTGACATCATAGAATGCTCTAGAGCATGGATTTGTTTTCTTAGACTATAGAGTGACTTTAGAGCCTTTATGTGATGTTTTAAACTAATAATGTAAATATGTTTAAGCTAATCTTACTTACCAGACACTTTTCACCCAGATGGAGAAGGACGAGAAATTGATAACGTTATATATATTTTTGTCTTTTACCACAGACCTAGACATCTGTTGAAACACATTGCCAATCCCCTTGACCCAAGGTATGATGGCTGCCTACTAAGTTATGGCAAAGCAGTTGCCAGATATTAATGTACTAATATAATCCTTTTAAGACTGCTAGAGCTTCATGTTGTAATATAACCAATGGGGCAGTTGCTTGCTGTAATATGGTAGATTCACTATCTAACATATTATTGACTTCTGGAAGTACAAATGTGCACGCATTAGGTTTATCCACCTAAATGCTTATAATTTGAAGATAACTATAAGGGATACTGATATTTATGTGTATATTGTACATTGTGATAATACACTGGGAGAGTGGCATGTATGTGACTATGAGTTACATGGTTGTGGGGTGACCATTAAGAAGATTTTAAAGAAATGCATGGATGGGAATTTTGCACTTCATGTATGCTATTTAAGATATTTGGTTTAATTTTAAGATATGACAAGTTCACTTTACTGATGAAATAATGACTGTCCTATAATTGAAGGCACCCCCTTATAATTATATAAGAAATTGAAGACCATTAAAGTGTAGTGTACATATTTGTTGATGACTATCTATAATGATATTTATTTTTGCAACACACACACACACACACACACACACACACACACACACACACACACACACACACACACACACACACACACACACACACACACACACACACACACACACACACACACACACACACACACACACACACACACACACACACACACACACCAAATCTCCACCAACCCACCATATTGATATGCTAGCTATAGTCAGTGACTCACTGATTGCAAAGCGTTGGTCCAGGTCAGTGATTCCCAAAGTGTGCGCTGCGGCACACTAGTGTGCCGCCATTGTCTCCTTGGTGTGCCACAAAAATAATATCATTTTGCTAGGTTTCAAGAATAAGTATTTATAGTTTCAAGAATAAGTATATATATATATATAGTATATAATATATATAGTATATATATATATATATATATAAATATATATATATATATATATATATATATATATATATATATATATAATATATATATATATATATATATATATATATATATATATATATATGTATATATATATATATATATATATATATATATATATATATATATATTTATGTATATATTTATATATTTATGTATATATTTATATATGTATATGTATATATTTATATATGTATATGTATATATTTATATATGTATATGTATATATTTATATATGTATATGTATATATTTATATATGTATATGTATATATTTATATATGTATATGTATATATGTATATATGTATATATGTATATATCAAAAGGCAGGTGTGCCATGAAGATATTAGTTGTTTCTTAGTGTGCCGTCATACTAAATAGTTTGAAAACCGCTGGTCCAGGTGATCCAATGAGGCTCTGTGAACATGATTGAAATTGATCATGAACCTGTTTTCTTGTTGTTTTTGGCAGATTTTTGCCATGTCCTTGTATATCATTATGAATTTTTATTGATTGTAGAAAATCAAAAAATGCACTGGATTGCATTTTCAAAGCAGATGTCTACTGAATTAGATCTGTATAGTGAAGGGAGAAATCTTTTTTCAAGGGAAATGATAGTATATTAGATGAAAGTAGTGGGGAATGTTTTATGATATTGTCTCATTTATCAGGGCTTCCTGAACAAACCTGTCTTAGATAGGCAGGTATATCTGTCCAATGTGGAAACATTCTCAAGGGCCTTTAGGGGCTTACATGTGTGTCTTTGTTTAGCACTGTGTGAAATAGATAATGGTGTCATAATTCTGTGGATTGAATATGTTTTAACGTTAAGCAAACTATTATCATTCACCTCAGTATTCAGTTTTACTGAAACTTGTTGCAAGATGTTGGGCATGTGTGTCTGCACTGGGAGAAAGTCTCCCAACACTTACCACTAATCCTGTGTACTGTCTAAAAATTAATATTGACTGCTATTAATATGGCAATACTTTAGAACTAAAGACTGACAGATTTAATATTGCTGAAGAAGTAATGTCATATTTAGCTAATGGTTAAGCACCTCCATTAAAGTTGTATCCTATTACTGTAGTAATGTCTTGATAATGGTAGCTAATGATAATACCAAATCAGTATGAATTTCCTTGTTGATTGAAAAAGTAGAGCAGTAACTCTTCAGACACTAGCCCTGCCTTATTTCTTTAATATTTTTAATTTCTTTTGGCTGAAATGACAAAGGCCAGATACATTCAACAAAGGTAGATAACAATGTTAGCACAACACTGTAGTTCTAAGAATCTTTTTCCAGTTCTTAATCCTTGAAATCATGCAGTCCTCACAAGCCTTTGCTACCATCAGGTCGAGAGATGAGTTCCAAGAGGACAGGATCTACCGCCATTTGGAGCCTGCTCTAGCCTTCCAGCTGGAGATTAACCGCCTCCGTACATATGATCTGGAAGCCCTCCCTACATCAAACCGCAAAATGCATTTGTATCTGGCTAAGGCAAAGGTGAGTGTTCTTTTGTAATGAAAAATGAATTGTTAACTAATATATTCCATCAAGTTTCTTTTTATGGTGTTCAATAATTATTACTATTTTTTTTGGCCATGAAGGATTATTTCTGTTTTCCATTAACCCCTGAAGTCTGAGCGTCCTCACTTGAGGCAACAAATAGGTTTCCCTTTCCAACTGAATAGCCTCAATAGGGCATATCTTTTCAAATCTGTCTTGCTGTTTTTCTACCTTTATTTCAGTATAAATGGGATGTATTCAGGGTAGACTAGCTCTCCCCTCTATCCTTATACTCACAGGGCCTTTTCCTATGTGTTTGGGTGGCTTCTTCTCCAACATACTACTCCCCGTATACCCTTTCCAATTCATCTTAGACCCTAATACAGACCATCCCTTCCCCAGCCCCCCTCCTCTAGGACCTCCTCATTTCCCTTTGTACAATCTGGTGCAGCTTAGCTACTGGTGACACTGCTTTGTCTTTTGCAGTATTTTATTATGTACATGATTAAGTTTTTGTATGTTTTTCCTGTTTACTCTCATATACATGGGGTAACTTTTTCAATTTTGATGGTCTACTATTCAGCAAATATTTGACATAACAGCAAGAGATATGCTTTTTTCCTATATAAAAACAAATGCTTTTCAAATAACAAAGACCAAATATGTCCCTGGTAAAATGTTAAAAATCCAGTTGATTTGTATTAGGGGCCAAAGAGAGGCTGAGGAACAGTGGTCTTCAGTGGTTAAATATTTATTTCTCTTTTCCATGTCTGTTGTTCATTTATTTATTTTTTCTTCATCTTTCTGTAACAGGTGGCTGATGGGCAAGAGGTGACTGATTTCCGCTTCTTCATCCGCTCAATCATCCGCCACTCAGACTTGATTACGAAGGAAGCATCTTTTGAGTACTTGGAGAAAGAGGGAGAGAAGCTGCTTCTTGAGGCCATGGATGAGCTGGAGGTGGCATTCTCACACCAACTGGCAAAGAGGACCGACTGCAACCATGTGTTCCTCAACTTTGTGCCGACTGTCATCATGAATCCTTCAAAGGTGAGGGTTGGAGTGGCTCTTGATGGCAAAGCAGTGAGTGAGGCAAAAAATTGGGAGAAAGAGGAAGGGGAAAGAGATCAGAAGTTAGACAAATGGAGGGAGAGAGAAAGAGATGAGGATAGAAGAGGTTGCTGGATACAGACTGAAGGAGGATTGCAAGTAGATTGGGGGGGGGGGGGGATAAAATGAGGTTGGGAGAAAAAGTTAATGTAGAGTAAGACAGGAAGATCAAGACAAAAAGATAGAAAGGATAAGACTAAAGACTTCACTTAACCCGATAATGGGTTTAGCATATAACACAATATAAATGAAGACACAAGCATGTCAACCATTTTCCATGTCATGTATATATACCAACTGGTGTCATTAGGTTAAGAGAAGTCAGTACTTTATTATATGTTGATTATGTTGCCTTTTGAATATATTGTAGTAGCATAATTTAATATTATTTTGCCATGTACTGGATACTCTTACAAAAAGTGGTAATGGTTTGAGAAAAAGAACTAGATAGAGAGTTTCATTATTAATGTGTGTTTCTCCCTCTGCTTAGATTGAAGACTCGATAAGATCCATAGTAAACCGCTATGGTCGTCGTCTGTGGACTCTGCGTGTGCTTCAAGCAGAGATCAAGATGACCATCCGCCAGACACCCCAGAGCAAGACCATTCCAATTCGGCTGACATTATCCAATGAGTCTGGTTATTACTTGGACATGCACTTGTACCGGGAAGTTACAGATAAACTCACCGGTCAGGTATGTCTTAACATTGATTTGTTTCCTTGGGAAAGGGGAGAAAAAGGTCTGAAGGATTATTTGAAAGTGGAATGTCTGTGTAATTCTGTAGAGGGTAAGTGATAATCATCTCTTCACTATTTTTTCTTTCTTTCGTACTTGACTTTTTATCCCATGCATTGAAATTCCTCTCTATTTAATTCCTTGCTTTGCATAGTTTGTATAATTGAATCTTCTACTCTGTTAAGGATATAATAGAATTATGCCATTAATGGATTTAAAGGCTGTTTAATTGGCTTTCTAGCTTAGAGGTTGTAAATGATCTTACATTGTTTAAAGGATACAATCTTCATAAGTTTAAGTATAATGCCTTAGTGCCGCAACAAAATGAAAATGGGGCTTAGATGAGATACAGGATAGGTAAGAAGAAAAAAGTTCTTAAATTTTCAATCTTGCATTTTTTTATTAGATTTTTCATCCTGTTCAGATTAGCTGATTGCTATCTTTGATTTCCAAAGGTATCCAGAAGTAACCAGTTTGAAGAAATGTACAGGTACCAGCTTTGATATAGTTGCTTCCTTTTTGCCTCACATTTTAACACAAACTATGCAGTGGATGAACATATTTTTTTATAGTTTTTTTTTGTTTTTTTTGTTTTTGCTTTATTCCTATGGTGGTTATTTAGGAGATACCATTGTTAATGCTTGCAACCAACCCTTTACTTGTTGAATGTGGAAAATATGCAGTGTACTCACTTTTGTGCATTTCATGGGAATGGATTTACATTACTGGTATTGAAATGTGGCTTATTTTAAGAGAATGATTTGTTTTCAATGAAGTACTTCGTTGTGTGAAAAAATTATATCATTTTTTGTGCTTTGAAGAAAATTCAGCTAATACAATTTTCCTTACTGTTGTGATATTGGAGAGTGATTGTCATCCTGTCCCCACCACTCAACATGGACCTCTGAGAAGAACATGGGAATCTCTGTAACATGTGACTGTTGTGATTTTAAATTTCCCCGTCATTAGCTTTTACATTTTTCCTTAGCTTTTGCATGACCTTATTTTTTTGAGAATATAAAGTGAGAGTAAAGCTGTGAATATGAAGATAAGAGAATTAGAGATTAAGGGATAGATAACAATATCAATGTTTGCTAATCTGTTGAATCCATTCATAATGAAAGGAAATGTGTCAATATTTTTATTGCTATGAGGGAGTTTTCTAATTAATTTGTCATGTGTATTATTTAGGTGAAAATGATGAGAAAGTGAAAGAAAAATTAAAGCATGGATTATTGAATTGAATTATTGAATTATATATATTCATCTTGTATAAATCTGATGTCTAGATTATTTTAACAATAAGAAAGTAAAAAGTCAATAGCTCACATCCCACT
>NW_028234406.1:12965618-12975618 GCF_977035675.1 Penaeus japonicus | reverse complement strand
TGAGGGTTATGCAAAATTATTTATTTGTTATTTTTGGAAGAGGAACGCTTTATAACCTTGATAGATTATCATTTCCGTTGAATGTTTTTATTTTTATATAGACTATTTATTGTTGGATAGTCAGATAGATAGATTGATAAATAATATGTATATCAGTGATTAATTTATGTAATTATTTGATTCTTTTGAAACTATATTATCATTTTCTTTGTTTTATACTTTCAGGAAAGGATGATGGCCTAGGTGTTGAGAATCTTCGTCACTCAGGAATGATAGCTGGTGAGACATCACAGGCCTACAGGGAAATTGTAACTTATTCTATGGTTACTTGTCGTGCCATTGGCATCGGTGCCTACTTGGTTAGGCTGGGACAGAGAGTGGTCCAGGTGGAGTCCTCTCACATTATCCTTACTGGCTTTGGGGCTCTGAACAAGGTATGAACAGAGAGGCAAAAGTTTTCTTTTATTGAAAGACTTGTGTTAATAGTTGTGTTTGTGGAGGATAATTTTGTGTATGTAAGGAGACTGAAGTATAGAGAAGAAAGAGAAATTATAGAACCCAGCTTTAAATGTTTTGTAAAAATGAATTCAAAATTTCTCAATATTCTAAGAGATAATACACATTTACCCATACAGCTATTAGGTCGTGAGGTGTACAGCAGCAACTCACAGCTAGGTGGTGTTCAGATCATGCATAACAATGGAGTTTCCCATGATGTTGCACCAAACGACTTAGAGGGAATTCATACCATGCTGCGTTGGCTGTCATTTATTCCAAAGGTACTGAATTTTTCTTTTCAGATTTTTCAAAAGATGTTACATTGCAAAGGATAAAATGGTCTATTCTCATATTTTTGTGCAGACGGGTTGAAACACGGCAGAGGTCATAAAAGAAAGTAGAAAAAACTAATTATCCATATTGGAACTTTGATTTTAAAGATTTGTCTATTAAAGTGACCCAAAGAATTTCCCATTCTGAGTACTCATATACTTATGAATTTTGCCATCCTGTAGGAGTTAAAGGCCAAAGATCATCAATTTTTAGATACTCACTTTTTAACTGATATAAATGGCTTGTTTGATTCCTGTTAATCTAATGGTTGATATTATGAACACAGACAAAGGATTCTCCACTCCCAATACTGCCTCCCGTGGATCCAGTGCACCGAGAAGTGGCTTTTGTGCCGACCAGAGCTCCCTATGACCCTCGGTGGCTGCTTGCAGGACGGCCATCACCAGCAAATCCAGCAGAATGGGAATCTGGGTTCTTTGACAAAGACTCTTTCCAGGTACTTTGTAAAAGAATTTTAGTGGAGTAAACTTGTTTTATGAGGTGTACTGTTTTACTAGTTGAAGATTTTGTCTGATTATGATTTGCAATAATTTGCAAGATCATGCAATGAATAAAAACAAAGGAAGAATAAAAGGTCTATATTTATTTTTAAAATTATGTCTGATAATGAAATATATAATTTCTATCGTATTCTGAAAATCTATGCAAATCTAATAAAAAATGTATTTTATTCAGGAAATTCTCCAACCATGGGCACAAACAGTCATCTGTGGCCGAGCAAGATTAGGTGGCATTCCTGTTGGCTGCATATGTGTTGAAACACGAACAGTTGAGCTTAACCTACTTGCTGACCCAGCCAACCCAGACTCTGAGGCTAAGGTAAGAGAACAATAACCTTTCAGAATCCTCTCTATTTGTGGACATGGAGAACACAAGTTTATGGATACTGTCTTGAAGAAACTGAATATAAGAGCAGCAGTGAAATAAGTTTGAATTGTCATTTGTTGAGCCCTTTTGTATTAGTTTTACATATTGCTTACTTTATGATCATTATATTATTTATATATATATCATGACTTTGCAAGTTACTGTTGTAAAGAATTCCTCTTCTCTTTTTTATACCAGACTGTATCGCAAGCCGGACAAGTTTGGTTCCCTGACTCTGCCTACAAGACTTCACAGGCCATTAAGGATTTGAATCATGAAGGTCTTCCTCTCATCATCTTTGCCAACTGGAGAGGCTTTTCAGGAGGAATGAAAGGTATAACTCATGATTTAGGATTTAAACCTCTTCCCTGCCAATTTATATTATTTATACTAATACACATCAATTCACAACCACCTAACTAGTATGTTTCTTGTCATTTGAGCTTGCAATCCCCCTACCCCCTCACACCCATTCTCTCTGTCTCTCTCTGTCTCTCTCTGTCTCTCTCTCTGTCTCTCTCTCTGTCTCTCTCTCTGTCTCTCTCTCTCTCTCTCTCTCTGTCTCTCTCTCTGTCTCTCTCTCTCTCTCTCTCTCTCTCTCTCTCTCTCTCTCTCTCTCTCTCTCTCTCTCTCTCTCTCTCTCTCTATATATATATATATATATATATATATATATATATATATAGATATATAGATATATAGATATATAGATATATAGATATATAGATATAGATTTATATTTATATTTATATTTATTTATTTATTTATTCTGCATTTCACAGACATGTATGAGCAGGTGATCAAATTTGGTGCATACATTGTTGATGCATTGCGAGAGTACAACCAGCCCATCTTGGTGTACGTCCCACCCTATGCTGAGCTACGAGGTGGGGCCTGGGTGGTGATTGACCCCACTATCAATGAGAGGCACATGGAAATGTATGCTGATCCACTCTCTAGGTTAGTAATTGTGGCATTTCTGGTTTGGAGGACTTTCTATATAAGATTTTACACTTGGGAAATGGTAGTTGTCATGATGTTGGTTAGGAAAGTTTTGATATATTTTGATGCCAATGGTCCTTTCATTTTTGCTTATAAGCTGGATATAACATCTATACACTATTGCTGATTTTGAAATGTGCATAAACAGAGGTGGTGTACTGGAGCCAGAGGGTACAGTCGAAATCAAATTCAAGAGCAAGGACCTGGTTAAGGCAATGTCACGATTGGATGCAACCATCCACCATTGGAACAGGGCAGTTGCTCAGCCTGATCTCTCACCTGAAGACCAAGCCAAAATCAGGAAGAAAATCAAGGAGAGACAGGAGCTGCTGATGCCCATTTATCACCAGGTAGGTTGAAACAATAGCTTTTGTATATCTCTTCTTGTTGAATATTTTGATGATATACTGAATGATGAATTATATCATTGTTATGTGTAGGCATGTAGATAGCAAAGGATAATCACTCAAAACAATTTTACTATTGCAGTTTGTGATTTTTTTAGTGCTTATGACATGGATAGTGGAAGTGCTTCAGTAATTTTTATACCAATTTCTCTTTAATGGCAGGGAAATTACTGAAATTATTCATACTTATTTTCACAGGTGGCAGTGACCTTTGCTGACCTTCATGACACTCCAGTCAGAATGCAGGAGAAGGGGGTCATTCAGGGAGTGGTCCCATGGGCACAGAGTCGTCAAACTCTTTACTGGCGCCTGAGAAGGCTGTTGGCTGAAGAGAGAGTCAAGAAGGAAATCAGGACTGTCCAACCAGAGTCTTCGGATGGCCAGATTGATGCCATGCTTCGGCGGTGGTTCTTTGAGGAAAGAGGATCTGTTGAGGTATGACGGCTGGTCCTGGGACATTCATGCAAGTGTTACTAATTTACTAACCAGTCATTATCTATTGGAGGAAATTTATAGTTCTGTTTATTTTCTTCTCTTTGTTCTTATGTCTATGGTATATTTTTCTTTTTGAATATGAATATATATATATATATATATATATATATATATATATATATATGTATATATATGTATATATATGTATATGTATGTATATATATGTATATGTCTATATATGTATATGTATATATATGTATATTTATATATGTATATGTATTTATGTATATATATATGTATCTGTATATATATGTATACGTATGTATATATATGTATATATTTATAAATAAATGTGTATATATTTATATATATATGTATATATATATGTACATATTTTATATATATATATATATATATGTGTATGTATATATGTATATTTGTATATATATATATTAATATGTATATGGTTATATATATATATATATATATTTATATATATGTATATATATATATATATATATATATATATATATATATATATATATATGTGTGTGTGTGTGTGTGTGTGTGTTGTATTTATATATATATATATATATATATATATATATATATATATATATATATATATATATAACACATATATATATATATGTACATATATATATGTATATATATATGTATATATATATGTATATATATATATACATATGTATATATATATGTGTATATATTTATATATATGTATATATATATATGTGTATATATTTATATATTTATATGTATATATATATATATGTATATATATATGTATATATATATACATTTATGTATATATATATACATATATATATGTATATATGTATGTATATATGTATGTATATATATGTATGTATATATGTATATATATATATATATATATATATATGTATATATAATATATATTATATATATATTATATATATATATATATTTATATATTTATATGTATATATATATATATGTATATATATATGTATATATATATACATTTATGTATATATATATACATATATATATGTATATATGTATGTATATATGTATGTATATATATGTATGTATATATGTATGTATATATGTATGTATACAAATTTATATATGAACAAATTTATATATGAACAAATTTCATAGCGACAAATGTAGAAGAAAGGTATGAATGAGACTGAATAAATAGAAATATTAGAATGATAATTCAGAGGTAACAAGTATAATAATTATGTCTTTGAAGAGGGTGTAAACAAAAGAAAAGAAAACAAAAATTAATTACTGGTATGTGGTATGGGATAGTGCTTATTTCTTAACCCTCTCTGGACGGGTGGTACAGTACTGTACCGCGCATTCAAAAGCCCAGTGGCCGGGCGGCACAGTATTGTGCCAGCCATTCAATTGATTTAGGCCTAATAATTAATTTTGAACGACATTGGCATGCACAAGGCTTTGGCGCCCCCCGTACGCCCGTTAATTGAAGTATCAATCATTGTTAAGTCATATGGAAAGCTGAGTTTGAAAAAGGGCTTATAAGAGGTCATAAGTTAAAGGTGCATTGCTTCTTTATTGAAAGACCTATTAAGATTTTTTTTTTTAAAGTTTGGTGGAAGGAAGTAGAAAGTCTTAAGTTTGTTTGTGTGGAATGATTATTTGACCATTTTTATATTATATGGATATGTTATATTATTCTGATATTATATGATATATATATATCCTTATATGTCATAATATACTGTGTTTGGATTTTTTTTTTTTTTTTTAATCTTTTTCCTTCTTCCTAGTTCACGTTTCCATATGCGTATCTTTGACATTATCCTGACATATTTCAGTTAGGCAAGTGCTTCTTTCACAGCTGTTCTAACCATTTCCCCTTCTATTTACTCTGGTTATCAAGAATCTGCCAGAGATCATAAAGAGATGTTTTGAATGATAAAAAAAAGGGAGACTAACTACTCACAAACCAAAGCAAAATAAAGCCAAAAAACAAAATAAAAAGCAAAACAAGGGGAAAAATAGGCAAAAATGTTGAACTTGCAGATATTACGGCAGACAACATCCATACCACAGTTTGCACCAAACATTCTGGCTGTCTTTAGATGGCTTCTTTGGTCACTGCTCTCCCTGGTTGCCATCCTTGTTCCGACTCGGGTCCAGCGGGCATTTGCTTCCTTTAACCCTCCTCCGCCACTCATGGTAGTTATTGGAATGTGATCAGACTTTTGTTTTGGAACTGGTGTTAATAATATATACAAATTCAAATGGTTATATTTATATGGTGATTTTTTTTTTTTTCCATTCTTGGTTTGATACAGGTATGATTTTAGAAATATCTTGAAGTCAACAAAATATTGCCATTTTCATTTTCTATTTTCTCATTTTGATTTTTTTTTAAATGCACCTGTCAATAAGAGTGTTCTTAAGGAAATGTGTTTGACAAAAGTAGATGATTGTTGATGAATATTTTCAGGTTAATTTAAACAATAGTACAATAAATGAGTTCACATTAATTTGAAATATGTTAAATGCTTACCATAACCAAGAAAGATGCATTAGGTTGCATCTGTAAAAAGTAAATTTAATATTACTTGGAGACAATAATATTATAAATGAAATAGTATTTATACATGCACTAACATTTACAATTACATGCACACGCACAATCACATGCACACTCATTTAAATGCACATGCACACGCACATGCACACACTCAAACACACTCACACGCACACTCACGCACACTTACACACACTCACGCACACTCACGCACACTCACACGCACACTCACACTCACAGTTAACCCTCTCTCATTCAAAAGCCCAATGGCCGGGATGGGTTAAATGCACGTGCACATTCTTGCACATGCACAGGCACACTCACAAGCATACACACAGGCACACTCACAGGCACAAGCACAGGCACACGCACAGGCACACTCATATACATACTCGCATGCATACTCACATGCATATTCACTTGCATACTCACATGCACACTCACTTGCACACTCACATGCACACTCACATACACACTCACACTTAATCGCACACGCAAACCGCTTGCACATGCATGTACACACACGAACACATGCACGTAGACCCACGAACACATGCACACTCATACTTAAATGCTTTCTTAAATTCATACTCACACATTCACACAACACACACACACACACACACACACACACACACACACACACACACACACACACACACACACACACACACACACACACACACACACACACACACACACACACACACACACACACACACACACACACACATACTCTCTCACTCTCACTCTCTCACTCTCACTCTCACTCTCACTCTCTCTCTCTCTCTCTCTCTCTCTCTCTCTCTCTCTCTCTCTCTCTCTCTCTCTCTCTCTCTCTCTCTCTCTCTCTCTCTCTCTCTCTCTCTCTCTTCTCTCTTTCTCTCTTTCTCTCTTCTCTCTTCTCTCTTCTCTCTTCTCTCTTCTCTCTTCTCTCTCTCTCTCTCTCTCTCTCTCTCTCTCTCTCTCTCTCTCTCTCTCTCTCTCTCTCTCTCTCTCTCTCTCTCTCACACACACACACACACACACACACACACACACACACACACACACACACACACACACACACACACACACACACACACCATGTTCATATATGTGTTCATAATTTATATATACTCTCTGACATCTATTTCACTATCTTTTAGATATTGATTGAAGATGCTCAGTTGCATGACTTAGATACAGCTTTCTTGCATAATTAATTATCACGCCTCTATGTTCTTTTTCATTTGCATCACTCTTGCATAGAAAGCTGTAGACAGATGCAAAAAATATGAATGGGGAGAAGGTACAGATATTAATCCTTGTTGGGGTTTTCAAGATCGTAGTAATTGTGATAGTGATGTTATTATCATTATCCTTGTTGTTATTATTATTATTATTTTTATTATTATTATTGTCATCATTATCATTTTTATTATTATCATTATCATAATTGTTGTTATTGTTGTTGTTACTGTTTTTGTTATTTTTATTATCATTATCACTATTTTTATTAATCATTAGGATAATGATAATGATAATAGTGATGATATAATTATCATATTTATCATTAACTGTATCATTATTATAATTATTATCATTGTTATTATTATTATTATCATTATTACTATTATTATTATTGATATTATTATTATTTGTATTTTTATTTGTATTACTTGTATTACTTCTATTATTATTGTTATTCTTCTTATTATTATTAGTGTTATTATTATTACTATTATAACTGTTTGTATTGTTACTATTTTTATATTTTTTTCTGTTATCATTATTATTATCATTTTTATTGTTATTACTATTACTGTTATTATTATTATTATTATTATTATTATTATTATTATTATTATTTCTAAAACATAATAGATCACATAAACCCCTTGTAATCCTCCATTTCACATCTCAAAGGATAAAAAAAAAGAGACCCGCCTTTTTTACCAAAGTCCCTCATTCCGTCATTTGTTTACGGTTTATGCACAATATATCAGAAACCAACTTTCCTCTCTGCCCCTAAAGAGCTACCTGTGGGACAGCGACAAGGCGGTGGCTGAGTGGGTGGATCGGCAGATGGAGGGTTCCTCTCCTGCTGGCACCCCCCCTGCCAACGAGGGATGCTCCACCTACCTGCTGGAGAACCTACAGCTCATGAAGAGGGACGCAGCTATCTCCAGGGTCAAGGATGTAATGAAGGTGCGTTAGGGGCTGGGGTGTGAGTGTGATGAGTGTGAGTGTGAGTGTGAGTGTGAGTGTGAGTGTGAGTGTGAGTGTGAGTGTGAGTGTGAGTGTGAGTGTGAGTGTGTGTGTGAGTGTGTGTGTGTGTGTGTGTGTGTGTGTGTGTGTGTGTGTGTGTGTGTGTGTGTGTGTGTGTGTGAGTGTGAGTGTGAGTGTGAGTGTGAGTGTGAGTGTGAGTGTGAGTGTGAGTGTGAGTGTGAGTGTGTGTATATATGTGTATGTGTGTGTGTGTGTGTGTGTGTGTGTGTGTGTGTGTGTGTGTGTGTGTGTGTGTGTGTGTGTGTGTTTTGAAGGTGTTATGCGGGTGTTATCCTGGTGAAATGGAATTCTAGTGTTTGTGGGTATTATTTTTTGTATTATTTTGTTTGTATATGTTGATATTAATATATTTGTGTTATTAATGATAGAGCTGATGATTATGATTATTATTGTTATTATTATTATCATTATTATTATTTTTATTATTATTATTATCATTATTATTATTATTATTATTATTATTATTATTGTTATTATTATCACTATTATATCATCAATATGAAAAGGCTAGAAGCACCTTACTTTCATTTATTTACTGAACTGCTTATTTTTCTTTCATTTTATGTTCATGATGGAAAATAATCTTGTTTTCTGCATGGAATTTTCAGGATTTCCCTGAAATAGCCATGGACACCATTGTACACATCATCAGACGTATGTCACCGGCCCAGCGTGCCGAAACCATGAAGGCACTGACCAACATGGACCTGATCAGCCAGCAGGCTGAGCCAGTCACCACGCCTGACCCCCAAGAGAACTCCAACTGACACTTGTTGTGGCGGTAGTAATCCTGTACTACTGGCCACATCCACCCCTGGTCACACTGACTCAGTGCGCAGGCCTTCCCTAGCTGCCATTGCCGGAATCCATACTTAAGAAGAGGAGTAATTGTAGGCAAAGAGATCTTTTGAATGTTTAAAAATAAACCAAAATGTAGATATTTTATATGAGTATTAGCAGAAAAAGGGAGTCAGCCATACACATTTCAAAAGATGTATTTTTAAACAAATTCATAAGAAGCAAGTATGATAGGAGGCATACCTAGATAAAGTATATTGATATTTGATGTTAATGAGATGTTGCAGACATACTTCTTCATGACAAGGGCTGATAAAACAAAAATAAAATTAAAACATTATATTTGATATGAATAAGAGCTAGTGTGATTCCATTTGTAAAATAGAGAAATTTTCCACTCCAGTAAGCATAATGGGTAGATAATATTAGACTGATTCTACATTTCTCTTTGTGAAAGAACTAATCTACATCTTTTATTGTAAAAAAGGAAAAAAATAAAAAAATCCCTTTTAAATTCCCGATTCTCTCCAGCAAAGATAATAAATCAAGAAATTATGTATGGTTGTAAAAAAATACTGTTAAAATACCTTAGATTTATCTTCTCTTTCCATGCAAGAGATCACGTCTATGTAATCAGATGTAAAGTTCAGATATTTATCACTTGTTAGCAAATTTGACCATGCATGTTAGCCATTATTCCTCTTTCGTTTGGCAGCATTGGCCAGGGGATGTTGTTCAGTTGTGGACTTGTAGGAGAGTGTGTGCAAGTTATGGAGGTTGTTGCCTTTTA
>NW_028234406.1:12930618-12953118 GCF_977035675.1 Penaeus japonicus | reverse complement strand
TCATCACTTCATTCCAAGATGGTTATATATTATTTTACTGAGACTCTCTTTCCTGATGCTTAGAGTCCCTTGAACCTCGGACATAGTTATTCTGGAGTCCTGTTGCATCAGGTACCGCTTCGTCTTCGAGATTTCGTCTCCCCTCTTCTTTCTCTCTCCCTATCTCTCTCTCTTTTTTTTCTCTCTCTCTAACTCTCCCCCGCTTCCTCTATCCCTCTCTCTCCCTCTGCATTCAATCGAGGCCACACTGGAACTTTTATAAAAACATCTCACACACAAACACACAACCAAAAAGCATACATACATGCATACATACATACATGTATATATATATATATATATTGTGGAGGTTCATCAAACCTCCATGACATATCTTGCTGAAGCAGAAAGGAACGAATCCAGAGGGTTGTCCAGACTGTGCTCCCCTCACGGGATTTTTCTTAAAATATTTATTTTGTTTTATTGAGTTACCCCTTTTTAGTTTTCTGTATGTTTACGATTATTTTAATTACCAGTATCACTTATATACAGTTCTTGTCGATGTTTTATGAATCATCTTTATTATTTGTATTTTATGAATATTATTTTGAATTAGAACTTTAATAGCATCAAATAATTCGACTTTTTTTCTGAAGGAATTATTTGATCGTTCTTTTTATACTGATTTTTATTCGGTAGCTTATTTTATGTTTATTTACTTATCAAAATATAGTTAAACTTATTCCTTTTCAATTATTATTAATATTGAATTTTATATAATTGAATTTGGCACTTATTTCTTTATTTTACGGACGTCTGTGACGTCATGCTTGTGGGTGTCCCGTTTTTATTTCTTTTATATTAATTGTTTAAAATGTTTTACTTCGCCATTGGTTTCCTTTTATGTATAGAATGATGTTTTTAATTTATATTGATTTTAATTATTTGTACTTTTGTTTTGTATTTTAACCTGTATGTTGTGACGTCACTATGAGGGGTATATAAACACCCGCTCTGACACCAATAAATCACTCGTGTCTGAGACCTTGAAGAGCTCACACCTTGTTGAGAACACAGCAGCAACAAAGTGAAAGTCTTGTGCCACTTGAGTTACCCTGGGTTACGGGGCCTCTTGTCACACTTGGCATTTGTTGTTTCTGCGTTATTTAACGTAAGAAAGTAAAGTAAATACTGTTTTTACAGACTTTTTGCACTTTTAGTGCTTTGCCTGCACCCTCTGTGCTTTTGTTTTTGCAGGTGACACGAGAGTATAGTAGTATTAGCCAGCCCCCACCCCAGACCCGCAGCACTCTTCTACCACAGGGTAGCCCTCACGGGCTGTGACCCCTGGGTAGGGAGGCCCAGTAGTCTGGGGCGTCCTTTGGGCGCAACTTTTTTCTTTCCCTGATTTTTTTCCATTTTTACGTGTGACCTTCCTGAGCCTACCGGAGTTTACCTTGTAAGCTCCAGTATTCGCTTGGGGGGTGGGCATTTTTCTTACCGTCCCTCGCATTTGGCAGGTTCGGCGGTAGGGAAGTGTCTTCCACACAACTCCGATCCCTTAGTTGGCACTGGAGAACGCAACCAGGCTTCCACTAGGGGGGGGCGAGGACGTGTAACGACAAGACTGTTTATTTTTTTGTATCCTCTCTTAGCTATTGGGATTAGGTTGATACAATAGTTAAGGGAAAGGTAGTCCTCTCAGGACAACGGGCTTTGGCCCAGGGTTCGGACCTGGTCCGACACCCGAGTATGATTGATTCCCCGGCTACCCTTCCTCCTCCCCAAGGAGGAGGGGCGACTCCTAAACTCTCTAAGACAACTTTGACCACCAATGGAACCCCGACTAACGACCGACCCAGAAGACCATTTATTGATATCCCTCCAGAGAACGCAAGGTGTGTGAACATACGATGCGTGAATGAAAATCAATCGCTGAAAAATGTCAACCCCTTTATCATTAAGAAGGTCCTTGATGGTCAAGTGGAAGGCACTTTTGATTTTGTCCGAAAACTGCGAGATGGTAGCCTCCTTGTGAAAGTACAATTTAAATCTCAGGTTAAGGATTTGCTTAAACTGACGCAAATTCATGACCTTCAAGTTAAAGTAACTATTCCTGTTGGCCCAAATACCTGTAAGGGAGTAATCTTTCACAGGGATTTGAGGACAATGGAAGAAAGGGAAATTCTTGAGGCCATGAAAGACCAAAGCGTAGTAGAGGTAAATTGTATGACAAAGAAAGATGGAGATGTGCGAGTAAAAACCGGATTGTGTTTCTTGACTTTTTCCTTACCCAAAATTCCAAGTACTGTAAAAGTTGGATATGAGATCGTCCAAGTTCGACCCTATATCCAAAAACCAATGCGTTGCAATAGATGCCAAAAATTTGGACACACCTCATTACGATGCAATGATAAAGATACAGACAAATTCATGTGCGGTAAATGTGCTGGAGCCCATGATACTACTACATGCAAGGAAAAGACACTCAAGTGTGCTAACTGTGGAGGTCCCCATCAATCAGGCTCTGCTGAATGCAGCAGCCTGAAGACGGAGACTGAGACATTGGCATACATGAGAGAGCACGATGTTAGCTACCGTGAGGCCAAGAAGAAAGTTGACGGTTTGGCAAGCAAACCCAATACTTCTTACGCCTCAGCAGTAACCAACAACGTTTCCAATGCAAGCAGTATTAATCAACAGCTCGCAGCCAAGGACCAGGAAATTTTCGAATTGAAGGAAACGGTTAAAAATTTAATGAATCAAGTTAAAGAATTGACTAAAACAATAAAGGAAATTGCTGAATCAACCCAGCAAAAAAAGCATCATAAGGAGGATGATACCAAATCACAATCTGGATCACACCTCTTAGTCCAGGCGACCCCTACTAGAACTTCGTCTGGTGGTAGTTCTGCTCGTAAGAGCAGATCATCTTCTGCCGGGCGTCTCTCTAGCAGAGGGGAGCAGTCTATGGAGGCTACTGTCTCCAAAAATTCCCGAGAGAGGCCCTCGGGAAGCGAGGGAGAGGAGGAGGCGCCTCCCTCCCAAAAAAAGAAAATAAAAACCGGCGGACAAGGCACTTCCAAACCCCATAAAACGTAATCCACGCGTATACCATCATACAATGGAACTGTCGAAGTCTTAGATCAAAAATAAACTCCCTTAGATTATTAGCCTCGTCCTATGCTCCCGATATTATCGTTCTACAAGAAAGCCACTTAAACGACCAAGTCTCTGACGAGGTCGTATCGCTAAGAAACTACCATCTTTGTAGAAAAGACCGAGAGGGAAGGGGTGGAGGCGGAGTCGCCATGTACATCCACCAGAATCTCCCTTTCACTGAAGTGACGATTAATTCTACTTTGGAACACGTCGCATGCAAAGTAAAATTCAATAACACGTATCTGACTATATGCTCAGCTTATTGTCCACCAGATAAAATGGTAATCTATGATGAGCTTTTTGCTATTCAGGACAGTCTGCCAAATAACAAATTAATTTTAGGTGATTTTAACGCTCATCATACGTCATGGGGTTCCCTGCGGGTGAATGGTAGAGGTGAGCAAGTAGTTAAGTTGATCAACGACTCTGATCTGGTTCTTCTAAATGATGGTAGTCCAACGCGAATAGACGATAATACCGGTAATTTGAGCTTTATTGACTTATCATTGGTCTCTTCAACACTAGCAGCCAAGTGCCTGTGGCACACCATTGACGACTCGTTGGGAAGCGATCACCTTCCTATTTGTATTCAATATTCATGCGACACCACGAGGACGCCTTCAGCACCCAAATTTAACGTAAAAAGAGCAGATTGGGTCGCCTTCACAAGGAGCGTCAAGCTCGAAGTTGCTGGAGAAACCATTGATGATAAAGTAAACAGTGTTCAAAATTGTATTATAAATGCAGCGATGGCAACCATCCCTAAGACTTCGACAGATAGCGTTAAGCATAGAGTTCCATGGTGGACACCAGATTGCCGCAGGGCGCTATGTGAACGAAATAGGGCCTACAGGCTTTTCCAAAAAAAACATCACAAATGAGAACTTTCGCAACTACAAACAAGCGAGAGCTAGGGCTCGAAGAACAATTAGACAAGCCAAAAGAGACTCCTGGCGAAGCTTTGTCTCTACGATTAACAGCAATACCAGCATTGCAGAGGTTTGGTCCACTGTCAACAAAATCAATAAAAAAAGAACATCATTTAAAATAAGAAATATCACTCATGAGGGAAATGAATATGATTCACCTAGAGACATTGCTAACATAATCGCCAGGCAGTTCTCTTATACAAGCAGCTCGGAAAACTACAATCCTGCTTTCCTGAACAACAAGGAAGCATCCGAGCTGCAACCAATTCACTTTGCCACAGGAGATGACCTTGATTATAATAAAGACCTAACAATGGATGAGCTTGTCCGAGCCCTAGAAGCCTGTAGAGGAACATCCCCAGGCCCCGATGAGATTCGATATGAGATGATGAAGCATCTTAATCATGGTGACATGATTAAGTTGCTAGAAGTGTACAATGATATTTGGAAAAGCCAGACTTTTCCAAATTCATGGCACTTCGCCCACATCATTCCCATATTGAAAGGAGGGGGAAATCCCAAATCCGCTATATCTTACCGCCCAATTGCGTTGACAAGTTGCTTATGCAAGGTCATGGAAAGAATTGTTAATAGTAGGCTATTGCATTTTTTAAATACCAGGAATTTACTAGTTGACGAGCAGTGCGGCTTCCGAAAGGGACGTCAAACTCTCGATCAACTAGTAAAACTGGAAAGTCATATTCATGAGGCATTTGCCAAAAAACATTTTTTGATTTCAGTATTTTTAGATATAGAAAAAGCCTACGACATGACATGGCGACATGGCCTACTCAGAAAACTTTATGCTTTCGGATTACGTGGAAACTTGCCTTGTTTTATCCAAAATTTCATATCTGACAGAACGTTTTCTGTCAAATTATTTTCTGACAATGTCACTTTCTCGGACATTTTTGTCCAGGCAAACGGGGTCCCACAAGGAAGTGTCTTGTCACCAACATTATTTTTATGTATGATTAATGACATTCTACCAGCTCCTCCCCGGAATCTTAAATACTCACTGTACGCCGATGACTGTGCATTATGGCACTCCAGCAGTAATGCAGAGTTCTCGGCAAATCAGATCCAATTGGCACTGGATATGATTCATAACTGGGGCCTCCAGTGGGGTTTTAAGTTTTCCATTAGAAAGAGTATTGGAGTGGTCTTTACACATAGGAGAAAGCCCAACATCAGGCTAACTCTAGACAACCACCCAATACCTATTCAAAATTCAGCTAGATTTCTTGGCCTACTCTTTGATAGTAGATTAAATTGGAAAGACCACATTGGTCAGTTAAAGAATAAATGTCAAAAAGCACTCAATTTATTAAAGTGCATTTCTGGACACAAATGGGGAGCTGATAGAAAGTCTTTACTGATGTTATATAAATCCCTGATTAGATCTAAAGTAGATTATGGGTCAATCGTGTATGGCTCGGCAACGAGCTCAACTCTGAAAGGACTGAATGTTGTGCAGAATGCGTGTTTACGTGTCTGTCTTGGAGCCCTTAAGTGCACTCGCATTGAGCGCCTGGAGGTAGAGTCGGGAGTACCTCCCCTCCGTCTCAGACGCGGCCAGCTTGCGCTGACTTACGCCGCTAAAATAGCCAGGCAGCCCCAACATCCTAATAGGGATGTTTTGCGCCGGCAGATAGGCCCACAGCACCGCGGCGGAAAGCCTCTGTGCAATAGACTCGAAGACCTCAAAGATAAAGTCGGTATAGATCTCTCTACTATCGATACCCTGGTTCATTCAAATATAGCGCCGTGGGAAAACCCCAATTTTACCATTGTGGTAGACTGGCTACCATCAGTCAAAGCCACGGTACCGGAGGCGGAGGTACGCCAGCGGTTCAGAGAGATCATTATTAAACATCTTTCTTTTTTTCATTTGTATACCGACGGGTCCAAGACAGACGAGTGTGTGGGTGCGGGTGTATGGTCGACTGAATGTCAGTTGAGATTTCGATTACCGAATCATACATCGATCTTTCTTGCTGAACTTTTTGCAATAGATAAAGCTTTAGATTTTGCCCTATCGACGACCCACGATAGAATAGTCATATTTTCAGACTCACTAAGTTCAATTAAAGCTATTAAATCTTTAGAAACTACCAAAAATGAATTACAGGGTAATATCATTCGTAAGTTACATAGTGCCAATAAATCAATCAAGCTGATATGGGTACCTGGACACTCGGGTATCCATGGCAATGAACAGGCTGACAAATTAGCCGGGTCGACTGGTGATCTGGAGCCTGGCATTGTCCGCACAGATCTCAGGTGTTTTGTCTCTTTTATAAAAGCAAAAATCCATCTCCTGTGGCAAAGTGAGTGGACCGACCTCACAATAAACAACAAACACAAAAAAGAAATAAAACAGTGGGACACAGCCCACAGAAAAAACAGAAGGGAGGAGGTGGTGTTGGCAAGACTTAGGGTCAATGCCACAAGATTGACTCACCTTACTCCCTATATCGAGAAAAATTTCCCTTTACAGTGTGGATACTGCAATAGAACCATGACCATACCACACATCCTGACATCATGCAATAAATATAACAATCAAAGACAAAAAATAAAAAACTATTTACAAATTAAAAATATAGAATGCAATATAGAAAATATATTATCTGACAATGAAAAAATAATAAGTAAAGTAATCACTTTTCTAAAGGAGACAAAACTTTATGACCTTCTATAGATTGATGAGATAAAATGGAAACATTGGCTTAATGACCTTGGCATGTGCTGCTGGTTGATAGCCATAAATCCAACAAACAAACAATCAAACAAATAAAGGAGTACTATCTGGACTTTTGCTTGTGCTTGAAACCCTTTGGATTACTGCAGCTACAGACGAGACCTGACCTAAGGTTGTACCGAGCCCTCTTACATTACTTGCCTAGGTTACATTTGCTGGACGTTGTCTATTGTTTTTATTAATCTAGTTTTAGTTTATGTTTCTGGTTGCTCGAAGTTTCCTCAGGACTTCGTGTTGCTTGACCCCTTCAGGGTGTTTTATCATCTCTTTTTATTCGTGAGGTCACTATTATTACTGTCACTTTGGATTTTAGTCCTTTTTTTTTTGCTTATTTTTACGTCTTACCGTAATATTTTACCTACGTAAGGCCTTTTGCCACGACGGTACATTTGCTGTACCGTTTCAGTTTTCTCGGAGCCTTCTGCTCACTCATTTGCTTTTACGTTGCCCTTTTATTTTATTATAGTGACTTCCCGTTTTATTCTTTGCATTTTTTGTTTTATTGCTTTTATTATTGGGCCGAGCCATAAAGACCTTTTAAAGAGTGACTCAGCTCATGGTACACCCACGAGTAAATATTGATGGGATCTCGGGGAGTTATGCCCGCTACCACTTTTCTAATGACTCTCTGAGATTCGTGGACTTAGAGGAGTGAACGGGACCCTTCAATACTGGTCCCTAAGCCTTTTCCTGCCTCACAAGTGGCTCTAATTCGCCTCACGAACTGTGGGTACGATATCTCGGGCTCCTCATGACAGATGTATACCTTACAGTACCACATTCTTTTTGGTGGACAGCGGTGGGGATGTACTTGAGTTTTATGAGCTTTGCTCGTATGAGTTATACTGAAAGGTCTTTGTGTGCTGAGAATGTCCAGCACAATTAGTTTCTTTCCTGGTAGGCTATATAACTGATGTTTGTAACCTCTCATGAGGATATTGGAGAGCCACAGTTATATCATATGATTCTGCCGTGCTATCTTTTCCAGATTTTCAGGGTAGCTAGTAATTCTGTAATTTTACAAGAGCAGTCTCTGTTTCAGCATAATTCCTTCTTTTTACAGAGTTCGCTGTAACTGTGTTACTAATAACTGCTCGCCTAGTTCTGATTTTTGTGGCTCTCGTTAGGATCAGGGAAACTTTTATATGCTCTTGTGTATGTCTGACCTGTTTGTTCCCACAGGTAGTACTCGGAATTATCATTTCGTTACCAGTGCTGTGTATACGTTTATGAAGTGCTACTTTCGTTCGTGTGCTATGAAAGTCTTTTTGTGAAAATTATTTTTAGTGCAGTGCAGTGACGTATTATTTAAGTGCAAATCAGTGTGAAGCGTTCATCTAATCAGAGTGTCTTTATAGTGTCGCTTTCGGTGATAGACTTCAGTGCTTTTCTGACTTTCTGACAAGTGCAAGTATAACTTGTCTTGCAGTGCTGGACACGGACGTGTAAGGGGCATAGCAGACTATGCCTAAAGTCCGATCAAGACTGCATCGTAGAAACGACCAAGCAGTTCTTCAGAGGAATCTACGGTCATCAAGCCAACCCAACTCTCGTGGCCAGTCACCACCTAGTTTAGCTTCAGAAAGTACTGACCTACCCATTATTGTTGCTGCTTCCTGTCCCGACGTTAGGCAAGCCGTGAACGTTATGGAGGAAGAAATCACCATGTTCTCGCAAATCCTGGAAAAGATCGAGGCCCTTTCTGCCGATCTACTGGAAGTCAAGAGCCAGACACAACAGTTTAGTGAAAGACTTCTTAGGCAGGAGGAGGTGACACGCCAGCCGAGGGAGCTAGACCCTGAACATAATGAACAACCTGAAGGTGATCAACGGCTGCAAGAACAAATTAGAACACTACAGCGGCAGTTAGCAGAGAGAGAGCGTGAACTGGAAAATGAAAGGCAAAGAGCTGGAAGTCGAGAAGCCGCACAGCCAGCTGACCCTCAGCCCTCATGCAGCAATGGTTTTCGCTGTTATGAAGCAAGAGCGTCATCCTCACAACATCCACAGCCATATCCACGGAGTCGCCCACCTACACCTGAACTTCCTGAGTTGATGGAAGTTTGCGGAAGACAGCAACAACACTCAGGAGAACGGCAGGCTAACCCCTCAGTCCAACCACATTTTGCATGCGGAAGACCTGCTTTACCTCAAGGAGCTGCCCAGAGTGTCTCTTATATTGTGGCGAGGGAATCCGTGCCTAATTTCAAAGGTGACACCTCAGCGTCACAGCCGCTAAAGAAAAATAAAGAAATTGAGGGCTGGATCCGCTCCATAGAGAACTTGGTAAAGCCACCCACCAGTGAGGCATACATCCAGGCTGCCCGAGCTAACTGTCGTGGCCCAGCGGAGCTTATCATCAACTCTGCCCTTTTCGACCAAATTCAGGACTGGGCAACCTTCAAGGCCTCTCTGCGGACCAAGTTCCGTGGTACTTACACTTCAGCAGACTTTTACAAAGTTCTGTATGAGAACCAAATGGCTGCTGGTCAGGCTCCTATGGATTTTTATATTCAGCTTGAAGGGTCAATTTATCAAGGTTACCGTGACCATAAAGAAGCCATTGGGGATCCTTCTGAGCTAATTCGTCGGGTATTCCTTTCTGGAATACCAGCTTGGCTTAGGGACTTCCTTGCCTTGAAGGAAGATTGTTCCCCAATGCAACTGGCCGAAACTGCACAACGGATATGGAACTCCCGCAATGGTATATATCATGGCAAGTCATCATTACGTCATCAGTCTCCAAATGACTTTGATGATCCAGGCCATCGATACCCTAATCGTCCACCACGAGCTCGGGACATATCCGCCTTCCCATTAGCAGCAAACCGAGCTGAACCAGTGCCATCACGTGAACGGTTTTGTGAGTATCATAGAACTGCCACGCATGACATTTCTGAGTGCCGCGCAGCAGCCTCCTCTTCTGCAAAGACCAGAGCATCACCTTCCCGCTTGCTTACCTGCTTCCGCTGTCAAAGACCGGGCCACTTTGCTAGAGAGTGCCCCTTTCAATCTAGCCAGTATGGCAGAGCTCCCAGCCCCACTGGCGAATCTTCGACTAGGAGCACAAGCCACGGTCGGTACCCAGACAACCCTACCAATTTCCACAGTGACTGCCCCAGGGCCCATGGGAAGACCACTCGTGGGACTCAATGTTAATGGACGAATTCTACTATGTTTTCTTGATACAGGGTCAGCAGTCACCCTTATCAAGCCCAGTGCTGCTTTACGTATTGATCCTCATGATAAACTTAGATGTAGGAGCCCAACAAAGGCACTTCGAGGAGTAACAGGCCAACCTATTTACACCACATCTGAAGTTACCCTTAGCTTTCACCTTGATGAGAACTTGACCATCAAGCATCAGGCAAGCCTAGTGGATGTTTCTTACCCTGGTGATATTCTCTTAGGAATGGACCTACTCCATAGAATTGATTTTAGCCTTTCATCTGATGCTAGCACTAACTGCGCAGTGCTCACTATGGAGGGACGTGTGTTCTCTGTAGTATATACTGATACCGATTCCCTTAAAGTCTGCTCATCAACGTGTACCAAGAAACTGTCGCCCACAGAAGAGGTTGCCAGTGTCGAGACCATCACAGAGCCTGACCAAGACACCGGGGGAGTGTCTACAGTACACCTTCTTCATAAGACAGAGATTCCGCCTCACTCGGGATGCTTTCTGGATGGTTGCATCGCTCGCTCCGGCCCAGCAGACGGTGATGTTATGGTAACTCCAACAGTAGCAGAGACGTTAGTGGTACCATTTACAGTTACCACCGTTAAGAGTCGCCGTTGTTCTGTGTGGGCTGTGAATTCCTCACCAAGACCACTCACCCTCCACAATGGCACTCGCCTCGGTATGGCTGAGCCAATTGAAGCCATCTACAGTAGTACCTTGTCACCGCAGGAATCTCAGACACCCCCAGCAGAAGCCGTCGCCAGGACTAGCAGTTGCCCTGTCGAGGCAGGTTTCTCTGAAGAAAGTGATCTGAAGGACTCGGATTTTGACTGGGAGGAAGATGCCTTTGATCACTTCTATGGTGTAGAGGACTTTGGTTATGATAGTGACCTGGAGGTTGAGCAAGCTGAGCTACCACCCTCCATTGCTATCTCTGCCTGTGAAGCTGCTGATATCTTTGAGGTAGAGCCTGTAGAAGACACTGAATTCCAACCAGATTTGAGCCACCTTGATGACACCCAGCGCCATGATTTCACACAGGTTCTCTGTCGTTATAGGAGTCTTTTCAGTGGTGGTGAGGAGACGGTTGGTCTTGTGCCTGGCATCAAGCACCAGATTGACACTGGTGATGCCCAACCCGTTCGTATACGGCAGTGGAGGTTACCCCAGTCAACTCGACAAGTAATTAAGGAACAATGCAACTCCATGCTCCGAGCAGGTGTTATCGAGGCTTCAACATCCCCTTGGTTGAGTCCAGTAGTCTTGGTGAAAAAGAAGGGTGGTGCACTTCGCTTCTGTGTTGACTATCGTGGACTCAATGCTGTGACAAAGGGTGACTCTTATCCACTGCCTCGCATTGATGAGTTGATTGATGAATTGGGACCCAAGAGTATTTTCACAACCCTGGATGCACGTGCTGCATATTGGAGCGTAGAAGTGGAGCCATTGGATAGACCAAAAACCGCTTTCTCTGATGGGTATAGGCTCTTCCAGTTTTGTCGCCTTCCTTTTGGCTTATCTACCGCTCCTACTACGTTCCAACGAACCATGAATGTTGTGTTGTCATCAGTGCTAGGACGTCATACCTTAGCCTATCTGGATGATGTAATCATCTATAGCAGCAACTTTGCTCAGCATCTAAAAGATCTCGAGGAGACCCTACAACTGCTTTCCAAAGCAGGTCTAAAGCTGAATGTCCAAAAATGCCAGTTTGCCACCACAACAATTGACTTCCTTGGCTTCACGATATCACCGGAAGGAGTGTCACCAAACCGTGAGAAGGTGTTTGCTATATCCCAGACACCACCACCCCGGACAGTCAGAGAAGTTCGACGGTTCCTAGGTGCTACAGGGTTCTTTCGGAAACATATACCAGGATATGCAACCCTGGCATCACCTTTACATCTTTTGCTAAAGAAGCACCAAACTTGGAGTTGGGGACCAGAACAGCAAGCAGCTTTTGAGACTCTGAAAGAAAAGCTTACTTCAGCACCAGTTCTACGTCAACCTGACTTTTCTAAGGAGTTTGAACTCCACACAGATGCCTCTAAGATAGCTCTTGGTGCTTGCCTCATGCAGCGGGATGGTACGGAAACCCCTCATGCAGTAGCTTATTACAGTAGGAAGTTACGAGATGCCGAGACCCGTTACCCGATCATTGATATGGAGGCTCTTGCTGTTGTGGAGGGAGTAAGGGTGTTCGACTCTTACCTGTATGGGAGGCACTTTATAGTGTATACTGATCACCGCCCACTTGTATACGTTTTCTCAAGGAAAACCAAATCGCCCAGGATGACCAGGTTCGCTCATGATTTATCATTTTATAACTTCACTATACGCTACAAAGAAGGGCCTACAAATTTCGTTCCAGACCTCCTATCTCGTCAAATAGCCCATCTCAAGATTACTGAACTTTCTCCTGAGAAACTTGCAGAGGAGCAGAAAGCTGACCCCCAACTTGCTGATATTCGACGGTACTTGTCTGATGGAACATTACCAAAGAAAAAGCTGCCACTTCCACTTAGCGATTTTGAATTAAAAGATGATGTTATCTATCGACTAAGGCACTTCCCAGATCGTATCTGCTACCAGCTCGTTGTACCACAAAATCTGAGGAATTCTGCCATGAAAGCAGCACATTTACCCCCACTAGCTTCACATCCGGGCATACATCGAACATTCCAAAATGCCAGGTCGATGTTCTACTGGCCAAACATGCTTAAAAGTGCCCGGCAGTATGTGGAAGGCTGTGAGATTTGCCAGCAATCTCGTGGTAGCCAACAGAAAGTGCCAATGGCTGAAACTCCATTAGCAAAGTTTCCATTAGAGCGTGTCTCTATGGATATAATGGACTTTGGCCCAAGTGTTCCTGTCCGATGGGCCTTAACTATACTCGACCAACACTCACGGTACATCCAGATAGTCCCACTAAGAAAGATCACTGCAGCAAATGTTCACCGGGCATTCCTCGATCATTGGGTTACCATTTTTGGCCCACCGAGAGTGATTCAAACAGACAATGGGGTCCAGTTTGTCAGCCGCCTGTTCCGAGAACTGACTGAGATGATGCATGCTACTAACCATTATACCATTCGCTACCATCCTCAAGCAAATGGAATGGTGGAACGAACCAATCGTGTGGTCAAATCCGCTCTCACCACTCTGGTAGGCAGTCGTCCAAGAGCATGGTATCAATTCATCCCGGAACTACGATTGCAAATCAATTCTGCTCTCCATAGGTCAACAGGTGAGCAACCTCTGTATTTGCTCACTGGCCGACATGCAAACTTCCCCATCGGTCTCACCAATGAAGCCGTGTTTGCAGAGAACATCAATCTTCAGGAGCGACTGCAAGAAGCACGCCATGCAGCTGTGGAGGCCTCAAAGGAAGCTCGTTCTACCTATGGAGCCTACTACGACCGTGACAAGAAGATTGATTTCCAGCCAGTAGAAGGTTCTATAGTATGGTACTTTGAGCACCGACATCACATGGGAGGTTTACCTCCTTTGGTTGGGAAATGGCGCGGTCCTGCCCGGATTATCAAGCGTTTGGGTCCAGTGTCCTTTGAGATACAGGATATCAACACGGAGATCCAGTTGAAGGCTCACCTCAACCATCTGAAGCGCTATTATCCTCCAGAAGAGTTGTCCTATGCACCCGCTGATGAGGAGGGTGATGACCATGATGCTCAGGATCTACCAGATCCTAACGACCCTTGGGTGGCCATGCTGACAGCTATGGTACGGGAGCCAGAGCTCCATGCTCACCCCCAAACTTCGGCAGGAGTAGCAGAGACGCAGACCAGTTGTAGAGATCGTGTGCAGTCATCATCCGGCATTGAAGTTTAAAAGCACTGACACTCAGAGACGTCATGCTTCCTTTTATCTATATTTGTATTTTATGTTTTGTGTATGGCACGTTCAGCTGTCTACACAACCTTTAGTTTGTTAAGGCAAGTAATGGGGCTCAGGCCTACCTTTGGTCTTTTCAGAATGTCTTTGCTGCCTGTTTCGGAGGATTGTGTAGGTTCATCAAACCTCCATGACATAACTCGACGAAGCAGGAAGGAACAAATCCAGAAGGTTGTCCAGACTGTGCTCCCCGCACAGGATTTTTCTTAATCTATATATTTTTTATTTGTATTATTGAGTTACCCCTTTTTAGTTTTCTGTATGTTTACGATTATTTTAATTACCAGTATCACTTATATACAGTTCTTGTCGATGTTTTATGAATCATCTTTATTATTTGTATTTTATGAATATTATTTTGAATTAGAACTTTAATAGCATCAAATAATTCGACTTTTTTTCTGAAGGAATTATTTGATCGTTCTTTTTATACTGATTTTTATTCGGTAGCTTATTTTATGTTTATTTACTTATCAAAATATAGTTAAACTTATTCCTTTTCAATTATTATTAATATTGAATTTTATATAATTGAATTTGGCACTTATTTCTTTATTTTACGGACGTCTGTGACGTCATGCTTGTGGGTGTCCCGTTTTTATTTCTTTTATATTAATTGTTTAAAATGTTTTACTTCGCCATTGGTTTCCTTTTATGTATAGAATGATGTTTTTAATTTATATTGATTTTAATTATTTGTACTTTTGTTTTGTATTTTAACCTGTATGTTGTGACGTCACTATGAGGGGTATATAAACACCCGCTCTGACACCAATAAAGGAGTACTATCTGGACCTTTGCTTGTGCTTGAAACCCTTTGGATTACTGCAGCTACAGACGAGACCTGACCTAAGGTTGTACCGAGCCCTCTTACATTACTTGCCTAGGTTACATTTGCTGGACGTTGTCTATTGTTTTTATTAATCTAGTTTTAGTTTATGTTTCTGGTTGCTCGAAGTTTCCTCAGGACTTCGTGTTGCTTGACCCCTTCAGGGTGTTTTATCATCTCTTTTTATTCGTGAGGTCACTATTATTACTGTCACTTTGGATTTTAGTCCTTTTTTTTTTGCTTATTTTTACGTCTTACCGTAATATTTTACCTACGTAAGGCCTTTTGCCACGACGGTACATTTGCTGTACCGTTTCAGTTTTCTCGGAGCCTTCTGCTCACTCATTTGCTTTTACGTTGCCCTTTTATTTTATTATAGTGACTTCCCGTTTTATTCTTTGCATTTTTTGTTTTATTGCTTTTATTATTAGGCCGAGCCATAAAGACCTTTTAAAGAGTGACTCAGCTCATGGTACACCCACGCCTAGATATTGATGGGATCTCGGGGAGTTATGCCCGCTACCACTTTTCTAATGACTCTCTGAGGTTCGTGGACTTAGAGGAGTGAACGGGACCCTTCAATACTGGTCCCTAAGCCTTTTCCTGCCTCACAAGTGGCTCTAATTCGCCTCACGAACTGTGGGTACGATATCTCGGGCTCCTCATGACAGACGTATACCTTACAGTACCACATTCTTTTTGGTGGACAGCGGTGGGGATGTACTTGAGTTTTATGAGCTTTGCTCGTATGAGTTATACTGAAAGGTCTTTGTGTGCTGAGAATGTCCAGCACAATTAGTTTCTTTCCTGGTAGGCTATATAACTGATGTTTGTAACCTCTCATGAGGATATTGGAGAGCCACAGTTATATCATATGATTCTGCCGTGCTATCTTTTCCAGATTTTCAGGGTAGCTAGTAATTCTGTAATTTTACAAGAGCAGTCTCTGTTTCAGCATAATTCCTTCTTTTTACAGAGTTCGCTGTAACTGTGTTACTAATAACTGCTCGCCTAGTTCTGATTTTTGTGGCTCTCGTTAGGATCAGGGAAACTTTTATATGCTCTTGTGTATGTCTGACCTGTTTGTTCCCACAGGTAGTACTCGGAATTATCATTTCGTTACCAGTGCTGTGTATACGTTTATGAAGTGCTACTTTCGTTCGTGTGCTATGAAAGTCTTTTTGTGAAAATTATTTTTAGTGCAGTGCAGTGACGTATTATTTAAGTGCAAATCAGTGTGAAGCGTTCATCTAATCAGAGTGTCTTTATAGTGTCGCTTTCGGTGATAGACTTCAGTGCTTTTCTGACTTTCTGACAAGTGCAAGTATAACTTGTCTTGCAGTGCTGGACACGGACGTGTAAGGGGCATAGCAGACTATGCCTAAAGTCCGATCAAGACTGCATCGTAGAAACGACCAAGCAGTTCTTCAGAGGAATCTACGGTCATCAAGCCAACCCAACTCTCGTGGCCAGTCACCACCTAGTTTAGCTTCAGAAAGTACTGACCTACCCATTATTGTTGCTGCTTCCTGTCCCGACGTTAGGCAAGCCGTGAACGTTATGGAGGAAGAAATCACCATGTTCTCGCAAATCCTGGAAAAGATCGAGGCCCTTTCTGCCGATCTACTGGAAGTCAAGAGCCAGACACAACAGTTTAGTGAAAGACTTCTTAGGCAGGAGGAGGTGACACGCCAGCCGAGGGAGCTAGACCCTGAACATAATGAACAACCTGAAGGTGATCAACGGCTGCAAGAACAAATTAGAACACTACAGCGGCAGTTAGCAGAGAGAGAGCGTGAACTGGAAAATGAAAGGCAAAGAGCTGGAAGTCGAGAAGCCGCACAGCCAGCTGACCCTCAGCCCTCATGCAGCAATGGTTTTCGCTGTTATGAAGCAAGAGCGTCATCCTCACAACATCCACAGCCATATCCACGGAGTCGCCCACCTACACCTGAACTTCCTGAGTTGATGGAAGTTTGCGGAAGACAGCAACAACACTCAGGAGAACGGCAGGCTAACCCCTCAGTCCAACCACATTTTGCATGCGGAAGACCTGCTTTACCTCAAGGAGCTGCCCAGAGTGTCTCTTATATTGTGGCGAGGGAATCCGTGCCTAATTTCAAAGGTGACACCTCAGCGTCACAGCCGCTAAAGAAAAATAAAGAAATTGAGGGCTGGATCCGCTCCATAGAGAACTTGGTAAAGCCACCCACCAGTGAGGCATACATCCAGGCTGCCCGAGCTAACTGTCGTGGCCCAGCGGAGCTTATCATCAACTCTGCCCTTTTCGACCAAATTCAGGACTGGGCAACCTTCAAGGCCTCTCTGCGGACCAAGTTCCGTGGTACTTACACTTCAGCAGACTTTTACAAAGTTCTGTATGAGAACCAAATGGCTGCTGGTCAGGCTCCTATGGATTTTTATATTCAGCTTGAAGGGTCAATTTATCAAGGTTACCGTGACCATAAAGAAGCCATTGGGGATCCTTCTGAGCTAATTCGTCGGGTATTCCTTTCTGGAATACCAGCTTGGCTTAGGGACTTCCTTGCCTTGAAGGAAGATTGTTCCCCAATGCAACTGGCCGAAACTGCACAACGGATATGGAACTCCCGCAATGGTATATATCATGGCAAGTCATCATTACGTCATCAGTCTCCAAATGACTTTGATGATCCAGGCCATCGATACCCTAATCGTCCACCACGAGCTCGGGACATATCCGCCTTCCCATTAGCAGCAAACCGAGCTGAACCAGTGCCATCACGTGAACGGTTTTGTGAGTATCATAGAACTGCCACGCATGACATTTCTGAGTGCCGCGCAGCAGCCTCCTCTTCTGCAAAGACCAGAGCATCACCTTCCCGCTTGCTTACCTGCTTCCGCTGTCAAAGACCGGGCCACTTTGCTAGAGAGTGCCCCTTTCAATCTAGCCAGTATGGCAGAGCTCCCAGCCCCACTGGCGAATCTTCGACTAGGAGCACAAGCCACGGTCGGTACCCAGACAACCCTACCAATTTCCACAGTGACTGCCCCAGGGCCCATGGGAAGACCACTCGTGGGACTCAATGTTAATGGACGAATTCTACTATGTTTTCTTGATACAGGGTCAGCAGTCACCCTTATCAAGCCCAGTGCTGCTTTACGTATTGATCCTCATGATAAACTTAGATGTAGGAGCCCAACAAAGGCACTTCGAGGAGTAACAGGCCAACCTATTTACACCACATCTGAAGTTACCCTTAGCTTTCACCTTGATGAGAACTTGACCATCAAGCATCAGGCAAGCCTAGTGGATGTTTCTTACCCTGGTGATATTCTCTTAGGAATGGACCTACTCCATAGAATTGATTTTAGCCTTTCATCTGATGCTAGCACTAACTGCGCAGTGCTCACTATGGAGGGACGTGTGTTCTCTGTAGTATATACTGATACCGATTCCCTTAAAGTCTGCTCATCAACGTGTACCAAGAAACTGTCGCCCACAGAAGAGGTTGCCAGTGTCGAGACCATCACAGAGCCTGACCAAGACACCGGGGGAGTGTCTACAGTACACCTTCTTCATAAGACAGAGATTCCGCCTCACTCGGGATGCTTTCTGGATGGTTGCATCGCTCGCTCCGGCCCAGCAGACGGTGATGTTATGGTAACTCCAACAGTAGCAGAGACGTTAGTGGTACCATTTACAGTTACCACCGTTAAGAGTCGCCGTTGTTCTGTGTGGGCTGTGAATTCCTCACCAAGACCACTCACCCTCCACAATGGCACTCGCCTCGGTATGGCTGAGCCAATTGAAGCCATCTACAGTAGTACCTTGTCACCGCAGGAATCTCAGACACCCCCAGCAGAAGCCGTCGCCAGGACTAGCAGTTGCCCTGTCGAGGCAGGTTTCTCTGAAGAAAGTGATCTGAAGGACTCGGATTTTGACTGGGAGGAAGATGCCTTTGATCACTTCTATGGTGTAGAGGACTTTGGTTATGATAGTGACCTGGAGGTTGAGCAAGCTGAGCTACCACCCTCCATTGCTATCTCTGCCTGTGAAGCTGCTGATATCTTTGAGGTAGAGCCTGTAGAAGACACTGAATTCCAACCAGATTTGAGCCACCTTGATGACACCCAGCGCCATGATTTCACACAGGTTCTCTGTCGTTATAGGAGTCTTTTCAGTGGTGGTGAGGAGACGGTTGGTCTTGTGCCTGGCATCAAGCACCAGATTGACACTGGTGATGCCCAACCCGTTCGTATACGGCAGTGGAGGTTACCCCAGTCAACTCGACAAGTAATTAAGGAACAATGCAACTCCATGCTCCGAGCAGGTGTTATCGAGGCTTCAACAGTCCCGTGGTTGAGTCCAGTAGTCTTGGTGAAAAAGAAGGGTGGTGCACTTCGCTTCTGTGTTGACTATCGTGGACTCAATGCTGTGACAAAGGGTGACTCTTATCCACTGCCTCGCATTGATGAGTTGATTGATGAATTGGGACCCAAGAGTATTTTCACAACCCTGGATGCACGTGCTGCATATTGGAGCGTAGAAGTGGAGCCATTGGATAGACCAAAAACCGCTTTCTCTGATGGGTATAGGCTCTTCCAGTTTTGTCGCCTTCCTTTTGGCTTATCTACCGCTCCTACTACGTTCCAACGAACCATGAATGTTGTGTTGTCATCAGTGCTAGGACGTCATACCTTAGCCTATCTGGATGATGTAATCATCTATAGCAGCAACTTTGCTCAGCATCTAAAAGATCTCGAGGAGACCCTACAACTGCTTTCCAAAGCAGGTCTAAAGCTGAATGTCCAAAAATGCCAGTTTGCCACCACAACAATTGACTTCCTTGGCTTCACGATATCACCGGAAGGAGTGTCACCAAACCGTGAGAAGGTGTTTGCTATATCCCAGACACCACCACCCCGGACAGTCAGAGAAGTTCGACGGTTCCTAGGTGCTACAGGGTTCTTTCGGAAACATATACCAGGATATGCAACCCTGGCATCACCTTTACATCTTTTGCTAAAGAAGCACCAAACTTGGAGTTGGGGACCAGAACAGCAAGCAGCTTTTGAGACTCTGAAAGAAAAGCTTACTTCAGCACCAGTTCTACGTCAACCTGACTTTTCTAAGGAGTTTGAACTCCACACAGATGCCTCTAAGATAGCTCTTGGTGCTTGCCTCATGCAGCGGGATGGTACGGAAACCCCTCATGCAGTAGCTTATTACAGTAGGAAGTTACGAGATGCCGAGACCCGTTACCCGATCATTGATATGGAGGCTCTTGCTGTTGTGGAGGGAGTAAGGGTGTTCGACTCTTACCTGTATGGGAGGCACTTTATAGTGTATACTGATCACCGCCCACTTGTATACGTTTTCTCAAGGAAAACCAAATCGCCCAGGATGACCAGGTTCGCTCATGATTTATCATTTTATAACTTCACTATACGCTACAAAGAAGGGCCTACAAATTTCGTTCCAGACCTCCTATCTCGTCAAATAGCCCATCTCAAGATTACTGAACTTTCTCCTGAGAAACTTGCAGAGGAGCAGAAAGCTGACCCCCAACTTGCTGATATTCGACGGTACTTGTCTGATGGAACATTACCAAAGAAAAAGCTGCCACTTCCACTTAGCGATTTTGAATTAAAAGATGATGTTATCTATCGACTAAGGCACTTCCCAGATCGTATCTGCTACCAGCTCGTTGTACCACAAAATCTGAGGAATTCTGCCATGAAAGCAGCACATTTACCCCCACTAGCTTCACATCCGGGCATACATCGAACATTCCAAAATGCCAGGTCGATGTTCTACTGGCCAAACATGCTTAAAAGTGCCCGGCAGTATGTGGAAGGCTGTGAGATTTGCCAGCAATCTCGTGGTAGCCAACAGAAAGTGCCAATGGCTGAAACTCCATTAGCAAAGTTTCCATTAGAGCGTGTCTCTATGGATATAATGGACTTTGGCCCAAGTGTTCCTGTCCGATGGGCCTTAACTATACTCGACCAACACTCACGGTACATCCAGATAGTCCCACTAAGAAAGATCACTGCAGCAAATGTTCACCGGGCATTCCTCGATCATTGGGTTACCATTTTTGGCCCACCGAGAGTGATTCAAACAGACAATGGGGTCCAGTTTGTCAGCCGCCTGTTCCGAGAACTGACTGAGATGATGCATGCTACTAACCATTATACCATTCGCTACCATCCTCAAGCAAATGGAATGGTGGAACGAACCAATCGTGTGGTCAAATCCGCTCTCACCACTCTGGTAGGCAGTCGTCCAAGAGCATGGTATCAATTCATCCCGGAACTACGATTGCAAATCAATTCTGCTCTCCATAGGTCAACAGGTGAGCAACCTCTGTATTTGCTCACTGGCCGACATGCAAACTTCCCCATCGGTCTCACCAATGAAGCCGTGTTTGCAGAGAACATCAATCTTCAGGAGCGACTGCAAGAAGCACGCCATGCAGCTGTGGAGGCCTCAAAGGAAGCTCGTTCTACCTATGGAGCCTACTACGACCGTGACAAGAAGATTGATTTCCAGCCAGTAGAAGGTTCTATAGTATGGTACTTTGAGCACCGACATCACATGGGAGGTTTACCTCCTTTGGTTGGGAAATGGCGCGGTCCTGCCCGGATTATCAAGCGTTTGGGTCCAGTGTCCTTTGAGATACAGGATATCAACACGGAGATCCAGTTGAAGGCTCACCTCAACCATCTGAAGCGCTATTATCCTCCAGAAGAGTTGTCCTATGCACCCGCTGATGAGGAGGGTGATGACCATGATGCTCAGGATCTACCAGATCCTAACGACCCTTGGGTGGCCATGCTGACAGCTATGGTACGGGAGCCAGAGCTCCATGCTCACCCCCAAACTTCGGCAGGAGTAGCAGAGACGCAGACCAGTTGTAGAGATCGTGTGCAGTCATCATCCGGCATTGA
Source organism: Penaeus japonicus (assembly GCF_977035675.1). Lineage (NCBI taxonomy): Eukaryota > Metazoa > Arthropoda > Malacostraca > Decapoda > Penaeidae > Penaeus > Penaeus japonicus. Next base: position 12,931,426 of record NW_028234406.1, on the reverse strand, counting down.
AGTTTAAAAGCACTGACACTCAGAGACGTCATGCTTCCTTTTATCTATATTTGTATTTTATGTTTTGTGTATGGCACGTTCAGCTGTCTACACAACCTTTAGTTTGTTAAGGCAAGTAATGGGGCTCAGGCCTACCTTTGGTCTTTTCAGAATGTCTCCGCTGCCTGCTTCGACCCATGGCTATGGGAGGATTGTGGAGGTTCATCAAACCTCCATGACATATCTTGCTGAAGCAGAAAGGAACGAATCCAGAGGGTTGTCCAGACTGTGCTCCCCTCACGGGATTTTTCTTAAAATATTTATTTTGTTTTATTGAGTTACCCCTTTTTAGTTTTCTGTATGTTTACGATTATTTTAATTACCAGTATCACTTATATACAGTTCTTGTCGATGTTTTATGAATCATCTTTATTATTTGTATTTTATGAATATTATTTTGAATTAGAACTTTAATAGCATCAAATAATTCGACTTTTTTTCTGAAGGAATTATTTGATCGTTCTTTTTATACTGATTTTTATTCGGTAGCTTATTTTATGTTTATTTACTTATCAAAATATAGTTAAACTTATTCCTTTTCAATTATTATTAATATTGAATTTTATATAATTGAATTTGGCACTTATTTCTTTATTTTACGGACGTCTGTGACGTCATGCTTGTGGGTGTCCCGTTTTTATTTCTTTTATATTAATTGTTTAAAATGTTTTACTTCGCCATTGGTTTCCTTTTATGTATAGAATGATGTTTTTAATTTATATTGATTTTAATTATTTGTACTTTTGTTTTGTATTTTAACCTGTATGTT
>NW_028234406.1:12918118-12920618 GCF_977035675.1 Penaeus japonicus | reverse complement strand
AAGTACCCCGATTTCAACATCAAAGCTGTCACATTCAGATCTTATAAGAAAAAGTATGCTCACACAACTAGTTATAATTGCAATATTGGATGTTAACACGCTTATCATGGTGCCAACAGCGAAAAAAACAGTAAAACATCCCGTGACTGATGAATAGCAGTTGTTTACCAGAGATAAACAGTAAACCGCTCATATTTTGACAATCTGGGTTACAGAGCGACGTTGCAACACAACATCACAAAATATGATCTATCAAGTTGCAACCATTTCAGGGCGTGGGAAAGAGAGGAATAACCAACGTCATATCTCAAAGTAATATGCGTGGAATCCGCACATAGCAGATGAGGAGACACCGGTGTAACACGACCAGTATAACGGCCCAATGGCGCTCTAATATAGAGGCCCTGTAACGCCAGTGCCATAGCGCTGGTGTGACAGAGACAATCCCCTGGCGGCAATAAAGAAGGCTTTTGTGACAGTATCAGCGTGACAGTATCAGCGTGACAGCAGTAGCAAGTGAGCGCGCGAGAGCGATGTCAGGTAGCAGTACAGGGGTTTGGGCACCACAAGCCCCAATGCCCACGGTTGGTATCCAAGCTAAAAACAGTTGGGAGCTGAAGCCTGCCAGTATGCGTGAGGGCCATGGGGTGGCTCAGGGTGCAGTGTGGTCTTCTGCCTTGGTGCGAGAAGTACCCTCGGAATACCTTCTTCTGCGTGGATGTAATTTGAAGGTGGGAAGCCCGGGCAAGGGAGGACGTGTTGGGCGCCCCTAAAGCTTCCCTAAGGGCATGGGGTGTTGCGCGCAGGGCTGTGTGATGCTCTTGCATGAACTCACGTGAAAAAAGTCGACTAGTGTCGGGAGATTATGAGATGTCAGCGAGTGTTGAGTGTGAGAAATATCTGAACCTCGAAGTTGGTTGGTGCGCTGTGTCAAGGAGGAAGAGGAGGGGGCGAGGTGAGGAGAGCCTTGGAGGCCAAACATCCTTGAGGATGTACCTGTGAATGTGTGACCTTCAGGATAGAAATCTGAAGATGCTTTGAAAATCACTCCATCTAAGTCAATTCCCTCGTGAAGTCTCCCTCTCCTCCTTCCCATTCCCCTCTGTCCCTCGAAAGGTGTAAATAAATAGGGAATTTATGTGATCTACAAGTGCTCTGCAGAAAAAAAAGTGAATTACAAGAAAAAAGGAAGTAAATTGTGATTAAAAGTGACGAGCATCGGCGAGTATCCCGCTTGTGTGCTCACCAAAATAGATGTATTGAAACAAACAGATCTGGCGCTAGAGATGCCCCGAGCCCGCCAGCAAGACACATTTCTCGCGTAGCGCTGCAACAGGTAAGCGGACACGCAGACACCTTCACGTCCTCATTTTTCTCCGCGTTCTTCCTCCTCCTCTTCGAGCTGTTCATTCCCTCGCGTGCCCATGAATATCTGATTATCCTTCTGGATTACATAATCAAAATGAATATCAACCATTCTTTTATTTCACACAAAAAAAGAGAAAATAGATTTCTCAAAACTGCAAAAGTACGAAAAGAGCTTTCGCACTGCAACAACACCGAGGCAAAGTTTACACCCAAAACAGGGTCAGCTGTTAATGCAGGCGCATGTAGAGGCAGAAGAACAACTCGCTGCCAAAAGACAATGAGGGAGCAGCAGCGGAGTGACTCAGGCCGGCCAACCAGCGTGAGCACGAGAAACACGGCCCACTGTGTGTGCCCCCAAGACTCACTGCGACCCAGAGCGACCCACGATGGCGCGCCCGATCTCACGATTAATTAATGAGATTCCCGTCGAGTTTAATCTGATCTAAAGATTCCACCGTTATCGAGCTAACGTCATATCTGAAAGGTCCCCCACGCGATGTGACTTTGATTACTGCGCTGCAAGCCTTTCTTTTGTCTCCCTTCCGCCTGACCCCAATGCTTGGAGTCGCGGCTCCTGTTTCTCCCGACGAGAACCACGATTTCACCTGCGACTTCCGGCGTTGTGCCTCGCTGGGGATGGTCGGTGTGCTGGTAGTGCGAAGTCTTTGAACGAGGAATTTATTTTGATTCAGGGATAGGATGGGTGATATGGAGAGCAATGCACACACACACACACACATACACACATACAGAAAGAGAGAGGGAAAGAGATGAAGAAAGAGAAAGATATACATATATATATATATATATACTATATATTATATATATATATTATATATATATTATCTATATATATAAATTACATATATCATATATATATATATATATATATAAATATAGTGTATTATATAGAGAGAGAGAGAGAGAAAGAGAAAGAGAAAGAGAAAGAGAAAGAGAAAGAGAAAGAGAAAGAGAAAGAGAAAGAGAAAGAGAAAGAGAAAGAGAAAGAGAAAGAGAAAGAGAAAGAGAGAGAGAGAGAGAGAGTGTGTGTGTGTGTGTGTGTGTGTGAGAGAGAGAGAGAGAGAGAGAGAGAGAGAGAGAGAGAGAGAGAGAGAGAGAGAGAGAGAGAGCA
>NW_028234406.1:12893118-12895618 GCF_977035675.1 Penaeus japonicus | reverse complement strand
AGATCTCACTGCATCTATACGATTAACATCACCGTGTACCCACTCGACCCAAAACAGAAATGCAATGTCATGCTCCAGCGCATCACCTCATGGCACTCTACTCCCTCCAGCACCTAGTGTTACGCTCATTCAAAGACAGACACTTGACACGTGACAAATGACAGGCAAAGTACCATAGACAGATAGGCTGTCTAGGACTTTTAGGTGGTTGCGAATTTAGACAATTTCCTGGATTTTTGTTTTGTTTTTGTTTAATTTGTTTTATAATGAATTCTGATTTGTAGATTGTTTCATGCACTACCTGGCGAGATAGCCGTGGGATGTCTATTGCCAATTTTGATATCTTTATTTTGTGATGATTTTGATTATCTTAGTAATGTTAGAAATTCTTCTTAAATTTTAATGATATTGAAAATAATTGATGTTTAGAAAATAGGAATAAACAAATCCGTAATGTCATATAATGAAAATAATAATGATAACGATGGTGAAGATATCTATAATAATGATGATAATAGTAATGATAACAATGATAATGAAAATGAAAAGGATGATGATAATAACATAAACGCAAATAATAATGATAATGATAATACTAATTATGATAATAATAACATTAATGATAATGATAATAATCCTAATCCTAATCATAATCATAATAATAATAATGATAATGATAATAAGAATGATAATGATGATGATAATAATGAAGATGATAATGATAGTGATAATAATAACAGCAACAACAACAATGAAAATAATAATAACAGTAACAACAAGAACAATGATAATGATGGCAATAATAATAACAGCAACAATAATAATGAAGAAAATGATAACAATATAGATACAATTTTTATTACTGTAACTACTACTACTATTAATATGAAGATGATGTCATGATGATAATGATTATAACGATATTACTGATGTAATAACTGTTGTTTCAATAATGATGACGATAGAATAAAGCTTATGACATAGCTAATGATATAAATATATATATATATAGATAGATAGATAGGTAGACAGATAGATAGATAGGTAGACAGACAGATACATAGATAGATAGATAGATAGAGAGAGAGAGAGATAAGGATAATGATCTCACTCCTATCCATTACCGTTTTTATAAATCAATATCATTTCATTAGTATCCTTAAAATTTCGACACTTATCTCTTCATATCAGCAATATATAAGCCCGTATACAAAACAACGACCAAACAGATATCAATAATGTATGGTAGATATTAAAAGTATACGAACGACCAATTGTTGATTCTAGTGTAAATTGAAAATATATTTGTTTACGTAGGTCACTTGCCATGGCTAGGCCCGACTTACAGCTGATCAACCTGCAACCCGGAACAACTGTGGATGGATTGTCGGATTAAGAGCATTTACCCTCAAGTAGTCCCATGGCTATCGACACGCGAGATGTAGCCTAAGCAGAGCAACAGGGATCCTTGTGGATTTGCTAGAGTCTTTATCGTCAACAGGTTTTGCTAGATAATCGCATTTTTGTGCTTTTTTTTCTTCCCTAGCGTCATATCAACTCGATCGTTCTCCTGTATCGCTACAGTAGAACTCAAATTCTCAGCTGTTTTGCTCTAAGTACACGAGCTATGGTAGTCCTGTATATCTCTCTCTCTCGACGAAGTTACGGGTCTGATAAATAGACACTGATTCTTTTAAATTTGAAACAAAGCTGTTGAATGAAGTTTGTAACAAAAATATGGTTTCGTCAAAACATGCTGGATTCCCTGACTTGCCCTTTGAGTAAGAGTATTTAGCTGAGTAATGTTATTCATACAATTACTCAGGATTAATTACTTGGTGAAAGGATAGCTGAAGATTTGTATATATGTTTATTTATACGCGTACGCATAATTACTTCCGTGTGAAAGGATAGCTGAACGGTTGTAATCTACGCTCATGAGCATGTTTGTACGTGTTTATGTATCTATAAATTGTATATATATATATATAGGAATGAATTGTTACAACATCTGTTTGTAAATCAACATAACAGTAAATCGTCCCCATCTGAAGGTCGTATCGTATCGTGACCAAAGTCCGGTCTCGGCGTAGAAGCGTCCTTGATACAAAAGGTCTTTGTTCCTCGAACGGCGGGGCGCCACTTCCGATTCGACCTTTCCTTTCTATAGCCAGGAATAAAAGATAGAAGTAGAAGTCTACGGCATATGCAATATCTATTCATAATAGAGTCTCCAATAAGATACACTGCGCAAGCACAAGCACGAGCATCCCACATCTTATCCTGACCTATGATTGTAATCACGATACAGTGTCAGTCGCACATATGACATTAGAAGAAATTTGTTCCGATTTGATAATTCATTACTAACTGAGATTAGGCTGTTAGCGTGACATTTCCGGGCCTATAATCACTGTAGTGAAATCAGGATTTTGGATGAAATTTACATGCTTGTAGATCTTGAATTAAGCTCGAAATTTGGGAAAGAGAGAGAGAGAGA
>NW_028234406.1:12875618-12880618 GCF_977035675.1 Penaeus japonicus | reverse complement strand
CCTTTCCCCCTTTTCTCCCACTCTCTCCCCTCCTCTCCCCCCCCCCTTCTCCCCCGCTCCCTCTTTTCTCCCACTCTCTCCTCCTCTCCCCCTCTTCTCCCCCTCCTATCCCCTCCATTCTCCTCTCCCCCTATTCTCCCCCTCTCCCCTCTTCTCCCACTCTCTCCCCTCCTCCCCCTATTCTCCCCCTCTCTCCTCCATTCCGCTCCTCTCTCCTCCTTCCCCTCTCCCCTCCATTCCCCTCTCCCCTCCATTCCGCTCCTCTCTCCCCCTTCCCCCCCCCTCTTCTCCTCCATTCCCCTCCTCTCCCTACAACGTTATGTAAAAAGGATGCAAATAGCCCACAGCAAACTTTAATCACCTCCATGTATCCAGGAGTCTACCTAAGAAAGTTGATATCTCGCTCGGTGTCACACCTGACCGACTCATTTGCATATAAATCATGTACGAACTTTGGCTAAAATAGGCACGCAATTACCATATTATTCTTGAGGTTACCTAAGCTTCTTCGGATATTTTGTTTAATGGAATAAATTAAGGGTTATATGATACGTTAGGTGGTTTGCGTGTGTTGAATGCTATGTTGTATGTATATCCTTGCCGTACGCTCATTAATTTTATCATCATGCTGTTGTGTCATCTATTTACTTCCTGTGAATTTACCTAAATCGAAGAAGAAGAAGACATAGGAAATGAGAGGGAGCAAGATAATGAAAAAGAAGAAGAAATAAGCACACACAAAAAAGCCCCCCCCCCAAAAAAAAAAAAAAAAAAAAAAAAAAAAAACAGGTTTATTCTCCTTACAAGTAATGCTCATCTGTTCACTTCGGTCGCATTCCTAATAAAACAAATATTTTTTTTCTTCTAAGGCTTTAAAAGAGGAGGGTTTGGGTAAGACATTTATGTGATCGTTATTTGATACTATCTTTAGAGTTTTCTTTTTTTTCTTGTAAAGGGCGCTTATAAATACCTGAAGGGTATGGGAACACCTCTTTCTTTTTTCTCTCTGTCTGTTTCTATCTCTGTCTCTGTCTGTCTGTTTGTCTCTCTCTCTCTCTCTCTTTCTCTCTTTCTTTCTGTCTCTGTCTCTGTCTCTCTCTCTCTCTATCTTATTCTTTCTCTCTCTCTCTGTCCCTCTCTCTTTCCCTCTCTCCCTCCCACTCTCTCTCTCTTTTTCTCTCTCTGTCTGTCTCTCTCTCTCTCTCTCTCTTATTCTTTCTCTCTCTCTCTCTCTCTCTTAGTTCTAATTTTGCACCATCATCAGCGGTCTTTCCTGTCTATTGCAAGATACAGACCGCCTCCATTCCTCTCCACGATTTTGTCTCTTGTGTAGGAACTGATTCCACCCTTTTTATTTCTATTTCAACCTTCCACCTTCGAAAATAAACACCTCTTACTCCGGTTCCCATCTTTATTGTCCAGTTTTCTACGGTTGTCATATTTCATGAAGTATGCCTTGCCTCTTTCCACGTACTTTCCTTTACAATTTGTTTGTAGTGTGTCTTTAACCTTGGCTTTTTCTCCTTATTCATGTTATTTTTTTTTCTTCATCTTTTGTTAAAGCTATGAATATCTTTTCATGACTCTTTGAATTAATTTTTATATTGACTGTTGAATGATTTTCCATATTTTTGAGATTCCTTATTGAAGACATGCACTGAAGTTGACTAATATCTTATGATACTCATTTCAGTGAAAAGATTTCCAACCTATCGATTTTTATAGATATCTATTTTTTGTTTTCTGTCTACGTAAACATAGAGTGATCAGCTTCTTAAAGAGGGATATAATATTGATATAATATTAATATGTTATAACCTTAAGTGTAATTTCTTTTTTTTATATAGAATTTTCATTGGGGATTACTTAAGATTTGTTTTTAATGATCTTATGACGAACCTTTGTATTATTTTTCTTAGGTGGTTATATTATAAATTCTTGGGATTTCTACGGAGTAATGGACGAAAATAATAAAGCAAATTCTGTGTGTCCGGCACCACAAATGAGATGAAAGATTCTAAGCTTGACATAACAAAAAATAGATTAAAAATGTAAATAAAAAATCAATACGCAATATCACATCAATCCTTGTTATGAATCCATGATTACGGTGAATCTATAAAAAAAAAAATAATAAAATAAAATAGATAAAAAATAAAAACTACGAATGGAAAAGAAAGAAAGAAAAACAAACTAAAACAGAGAAAAAAAATAGAAAAAGGAAGTAAATAGAGGAAAAAAAAAACAAAGAAAAATGAAGCAAATAGAGAGATAAAGTAGCAATAAAACAAAAACAAAAAAAGGAAAACGAGTAAAAAAAAAGAAAAGAAAAAAAAAGAAAGAGAGAGAGAGAAAAAAAAAAAAAAAAAAAAAAAAATGGAAGACCGAGCGACAGACACCATGAGTGGGCAGGCCGACCAAGGTGTGTTGGCACGACCGTGGCGCTGTGTCAAGAATTTCGCTAAAGAAGTAAAAAAAAAAAAAAAAAAAAAAAAAAAAGATTTTGTTCTCGCGGTCTCTACTTCTCCCCTCCCGATCGGACCCGCCATGCTGCTGTAAACATTAGCGCTGGCGGTCGAGACGGCGTGTCCAGCCTTTGCTCTGATCATTTGTTAAGGCTTGAGGAGGGCGGAAGGCAAGGGCATTCGTGGGCGTCTTGAGTTTGGTGTTTTTGTTGTTTTGATTATTATTAATGGTGGTGTTGTTGTTGTTATTATTGGTGATGATGATGATAATCATTATTATTTATATTATTATTATTTATTGATATTATTCATTATTATCATTATTGATATTATTCATGATGATTATTATTATTGATATTATTCATTATTGGTCTCATTATACTCATTATTATTATCATTATTACTTAATGATATTATTATTGTTGTTATTGCGATTGTTATCATTATCATTATGATTATTAGTATTGATCTGATTATTATCTTTATCATTGATATCACATCTATTCTATAATCATCATCATTATTGCTGACCTTTAAGATGATGTTATCATTTTTGTTGCCATTGATATTACAATTGTAATTGTTATTGTTAATGATAATGATTATTGTTATTATCATTATTATCATAATCGTTATCATTATGATTACTATTATTAGTATTAAAATTATGATGATGATGACGATGATTATTATTATTGCAATATCGATTATCATTATCATTATTATTATTTTTATGAATTTTATTGCTATTGTTAATATCATCATTATCATCATCATTATTACTACTATTATCAGTATTATCATTATTGTTATTATTATTATTATTATTATTATTATTATTATTATTATTATTATTATTATTATTATTGTTGTTGTTGTTGTTGTTATTGTTTTTGTTGTTAGTGTTGTTATTATTATTATTATTATTATTATTATTATTATTATTATTATCATTATTATTATTATAATCATAATTATTTCATCATCATCATCGTTTTTCATCACAATCATTCTTAGTATCATTACTACTGTCATCATTACCGTTATCATTATCATAATTAGTATTATCACCAATATCATGACTTTTTGTCATATGATAATAATGACAATAATAATGATAAAAATAATGATAAGGAAGATGACAATAGCTTAAAATATATATATATATATATATGTATATATATATATATATAAATATATATATATATATATATATATATATATATATATATATAGATAGATAGATAGATAGATAGATAGATAGATAGATAGATAGCTACTATTAAACGAAGAAGTAAGATTAAAGGTCAAAAGGGAAATCAAACCTCGACTGACATCATCAAAACGATATCTTCCGAATCGTATTATTTTTATCCGTTATGTGTATCGTTGCATGAGATAAATGATGAGGATGGTGTTTTTGTTATCGTTATTATTAGTAGTTATTTGTATTATATCATTATTATCATCATTGTAATCATTGTTGTCATTATCATTTTTTATTATTATAATCATTATCATTATCATTATCAATTGTCATTATTTTAATTGTTATTATTATCGTAAATATCATTATTATCAATATTATTATTATTATTATTATTATTATTATTATTATTATTATCATTATTATTATCATTACCATTATTATTATTATTATTATTATTATTATTATTATCATTATCATTATCATCATTATTAATATCATTACTATTATCATTAATACTCTCATTATCAATTTTTATATGATTTAGAATATTTTCAGCACAATTATCTTTATCTCAAATACTCATCACTCTTATACGTTTATTATTTTATTATCATCATTGTACATAATACTGATATCACAATTATTGTCATCATATTTCGTTTTTCTTTTTATTTATTTTTTTTTACTTTTTATTCATTCTTCCTTCCTTTCTTTCTTCCTTCTTTTCTTTCTTTCTTTCTTTCTTCATTTATTTATTTCTCGAGCTCCTTTATCTCAAACGTATGTAATTATTAGAATGAATATTTTCTTACTCACACCTAAATTCAGATCTCTTCATTAACAAACACAACATTAGAATTAGCGTTACGAACACATCATTGAAATGCATTCCAATTTAGCAACAAGTTAATGCTCGAATTTCTCCATGGACGAAACATGAATAATGCAACATATGTAATTGATTTTGCAATGGGAAGTTTGTGATATGTACGAAGCAAATGGATTCATATATAACGAAATAAGTAGGAAAATAAAATGATACAATATGAATATATTACAGAAACAGAAATTGATCTAATAAATGTATGGAAATGTAAATGAATAAATAAACTGATGTAATAAATGTATGGAAATGTAAAGGAATTAATAAATTGATCTAATAGATATATGGAAATGTAACTGAATAAATAAATGAGAATAATGGGTAAATAGTGAATGATGAATGACCCTTAACGTAATATTTTGTAATCCCTTAGTGTAGAAACAAACAAACTAAACTGATCTATTAAATGTAAACCAAAATAAATGAATAAGAAAATAAGATA
>NW_028234406.1:12868118-12870618 GCF_977035675.1 Penaeus japonicus | reverse complement strand
TCCCACTCCTCCCTCCCCTCTCCCCTCCCCTATCCCCTCTCCCATCTCCCCTCCCCCACCTCCCCTCCCCTCTCCCACCTCCTCCCTCCCCTCTCCCCTCCCCCGCCTCCTCCCTCCCCTCTCCCCTCTTCCCTCTCCTCCCTCCCCTCTCCCCTCTCCCCTCTTCCCACTCCTCCCTTCCCTCTCCCCTCTTCCCACTCCTCCCTCCCCTCTCCCCTCCCCTATCCCCTCTCCCAATTCCCCTCCCACACCTCCCCTCCCCTCTCCCACCTCCTCCCTCCCCTATCCCCTCCCCCGCCTTCTCCCTCCCCTCTCCCCTCTTCCCGCCTCCTCCCTCCCCTATCCCCTCTCCCATCTCCTCCCTCCCCTGTCCCCTCTTCCCACTCCTCCCTCCCCTATCCCCTCTCCCATCTCCTCCCTCCCATCTCTCTTCTCTCACCTCCCCTCTCCCCTCTCCCATTTCCTCCCTCCCCTCTCCCCTTCCCCACCTCCTCCCTCCCCTCTCCCCTCCCCGCCTCCTCCCTCCCCTCTCCCCTCTCCCATCTCCTCCCTCCCCTATCCCCTCTCCCATCTCCTTCCTCCCCTCTCCTCCCTCCCCTCCCCCATCTCCCCCCTCCCCTATCCCCTCTCCCATCTCCTCCCTCCCCTCTCCCCTCCCCCACCTTCCCTCTCCTCCCTCCTCTCCCCCATCTCCTCCCTCCCCTCTCCCCTCCCCCACCTCCTCCCTCCCCTCTCCCCTCCCCGCCTCCTCCCTCCCCTCTCCCCTCTCCCATCTCCTCAATCCCCTATCCCCTCTCCCATCTCCTTCCTCCCCTCTCCTCCCTCCCCTCCCCCATCTCCTCCCTCCCCTATCCCCTCTTCCCACTCCTCCCTCCCATCTCCCTCTCCTCTCCCCTCTTCCTTTCTCCTGCCCCCACCTTCCCCCCCACGTGCATTCTTTCGCTTTCCTTCTCAATCTTCTCATGTCCCCTCCCATCGTTATTTCCTTTCACTGTTGTCGGTATTCATTTGCTGGTTAATTCAGTTTTTCCCTGCTCCCCTCCTCGTCTGTCGTTCTTCTTTTCTCCTTTTCCTCCCTGTTTCTCTATTGGTGTTCTTCTCCCCTGCATACCTATCCCGTTCTGTTCTATTCTATTCTTTCAGAGCCTCACTATCACCTCTTCAACTCCCCACCTCCCACCTCCTCCCTCCCCTATCCCCTCTATCCACTCCTCCTTCCCCCGCCTCCTCCCTCCCCTCTCCCCTCCCCCACCTCCTCCCTCCCGAAACACGAAAGTCCTCTCCCAAAGAAGTGCGATTCAACTCCTCCTCCTTTCTCAAAATCCAAGGGAGTGGGCCAGTGTTATTCGGATCCGTATCTAATGGGTCTATTTGGTGCGTTCTTCATTTTTTTTTTCTTTTTTTTGTTCTTGCCTCTGTTCTTGTTCTTAAATGAACGCCATGACGGAGGAAAGGTAAAACTAGGACGAGGCTATGATTATTGTTGATACTTGTCTTTTTACTATTGTCCTTATTATCATTAGTGTAGTATTGTTATCATTATCATTATTTGTGTCAAAATTGCTATTAATAATGAGAGCAATGAAAACTGATGATAGTGATTATAATGATAATAATAATAATAATAATAACAACGATAATAATGATAAAGATAACAACAACAAAGATAAAACACACACACAGAAACAAACACAAACACACACACACGTCCCTCTCGCCCCTCCCCTTTCTAGCCAACTTCCTCTAAGCTTAATCCTTCCTCTCAGCTTATCTTTCTTTCACTCTCTTGAATCCTTTTCTTGGCATTTCTTTGTATCTCTAAACCTTGCAGATCTCGCCGTTACTATGGCTTGTATCTTTCTGCCTCTCTGGGGGGGGGGGGGGGGGGGGGGGGGGTGTTCTTAGTATGTGAGGTTCCGTTGGCACTCTGGCCGCCGTGCCATACCCTCCCGTGCCATGCCCTCCCCCCCACCCATCCCCTCTTCACCATCATTGTGCCAGTTATCTACTTTTCCATGACCCTCCCCCTCTGTGTTATTTTATTATTATTATTATTTTTTTTTTTTTATAATACCCATGTTCATATGTGTCGCATTCCAGTGCTCCTGTGTGCCACTTACCAACACCTCCCCCTCCCCCCCTCTCTTCTCCTCCAGTGGAACTTACCAAACCTCTCCTCTTCTCCCTCCCTTCTGTTTCTCCTCACTGTCACTTACCAATTTCTCATTTGCTTCCCCTTCCCTCTTCCCCCTGTGCCACTTACCCATGCCTCATCTTCTTCCCCTTCCCTCTTCCCCTTTGCAACTTATCGACTCCCCCCCCCAGTGGAACTTATCGATCTCCCTTCCCCCTCCCCTCCTTTCCCACTCATCACCAGTGTCTTCCCCTCCCTGCTCCCCTAGTGCAACTTACTTCCCCTCCTTTCACTCCCTTCCCTCCCCCTCTCCTCTCTCTCCTCTCCCACCCTCCCCCTCTCCTCTCTCTCCTCTCCCACCCTCCC
>NW_028234406.1:12865048-12868018 GCF_977035675.1 Penaeus japonicus | reverse complement strand
TATATATTATATAGATTATATATATATATAACATGTATATATATATATATATATTATATATATAAGTATATATATATAATATATACATGTATATATGTATATATATACTTATATATTTTTATATATATATAATGATATATATATATATACAATATATATACAGCACACACATGGTATTATATACATATATATATTGCTGAGACCCTTTATGCATAAGGCTGACCAGCCCTGGCATCCCCGAAGAACCGTTTCCATGTTTCACAGCGCAGAGCCACTCTGGAAACACCGCCCGTTCCTTTGAAACACACGAACCGATCGCGCGATAGATGAGCGAAAAGAAATGATCGGTCCGGAGACATAATTCGGTTTGCACTGAAGATTCCCCGTTATATTTTGACGGATGTGATATACTGATACTAGTTTTAAGTTTTTTTTTTTTTTTTTTTTTTTTTTTGTCACCTAATAATGTTTTGACATATGACATAATCTATTTTTATCTTACACTGAAATTTACTGCATCACATTCAACTGAACCTATTATGTAATCTCACAGATAACGAGATGTAATTTTACATAATGTTTCTCTTAAATACACCACACTCCTTTTCATTTGGCTCTGTGCTGGTATTGATTTCAAATATTGGATTACTAAATGAGAAAAAAAGTGTAAATATACATAAACATACATTCACACACACACACACACACACACACACACATATATATATATGTGTGTGTGTGTGTGTGTGTGTATGTTTACGTATATGTACACCTTTTTTTTGTGTGTGTATGTGTATACTGTATGTATGTGTGTTGTAAGGTTTACGACGTCTTCCCTCTCCTGTCCTACACACCTTGATCCCCTAACCCGTCCGCTATCTCATATTCTAAACCCTTGTCCGTCTCCACCTTTTCTCAAGTTTCCTATTCCACTTGTAATCTTGCATACTTTCCCTTCTGACTGCTTTTCCTTAATTCTTTTGTTTACATTCTCTCTAGTTTTACCTGTACGGTACGTCCGTCTTGCCGCTATCTACCATCCTCGATTGTTTTATTCTTCATCGGCCGTTTTCACAGTCACAAAACATTTCGTCTGTTTATTTTCACTTCTTTCAAAAGTCTCTATCGTCATTTCCCGCATTTTGTTCCTTATTTTCCTTTTAGATTTCTCCGTTTCCTCTTACTTTTCTATATCGTTACGCTTTGAGCTCACACGTTTTCTTGTCATCACTTTGTATTTTGTTTCTCCTATTGACCTTCCTTCACACTTTCAGGCTCTATTCAGATATAAAACTTCTGTTCTTCCACCTTATTCCTCTTAATCTCCTGTTAAGGACAAACCCTATCTCCTGTAAGACTGCGTTGCAGGGCTCCGTTACGTAATCCCAAGGGAAATGCGCTCAAAGCAAACCCAGACACGCTCATCGCCTTCCTCATATCCGAAATATGGATAATATTCCGCTAAATCATTTTTGTAGAAGACCCTTTGTTTTTTGAAGTTTTGTTTTATTTTAGATCTTCTTTTGATGATGAACTCATGCGACTAGATTATCATTTTATTTATGACTTTTGTTTTAATTCAAGTTAAAGTTGAAACGTTACAGTGATATTACAGCTCTCTTGTTTCGTACGTGTTTTGAATTTACCCTTGTCTTTACCCTTGAATTTATGTTTATTTATCTTTTAATTTAGTAGCCTTTTCTTTTTTGTATTGAATTACAATTAACTTTATTAAATCGAACTATAACGTTAATCTTTTATGTTATTTTACCGTTAAAGATTAATCAATTTAATGGCGTTAAAATAATCATTTTATTACGTTGGCGTATTCCCTGCTTCAAATAGCCATAAAAGAACCTCTTTAGGAGCTGCCTTTGAACCTTGGCTTTCAACCGACCGGCCTGGCTTTACCTTGGAATACCCTAGTGACAACGATGGAATAGCTAAAGCAAGGTTGTTCTGCTCCGATTACATTCTAGGACAATACTGGACGTGTTACCCCCCCAAAAAAAAAATATATATATATATATATATATATATATAATGAATGATGAATAAATAAATGAATGAAATGAAATAAAATTAAGTTTGAGAAAAAGCACCATCCAGAAAATATTCATGTTTTGATGATGAAAACATGAGTCATAACATCTTGAAGAAATTTGGAGCGTTTTCATATATTTACATGTTTGTGAATTTGTGTTTGCGTGTGTCTGTGTGTGTCTGTTTATGAGTGAGTGTGTGTGTATGTGTGTGTGTGTGTGAATGTGTGTGTGTGTGTGTGTGTGTGTGTTTTGGCATGATTGAAGTTAAGCTTTTTTAAACACCAAGGGAATTTAATTATCATAACACAGAGGAGAAAATTTTTCAGGAAATTGGCAACTAAATAATTATCGATCAAATAATTGATGTTTTAATACTAGATGATTAAGAACATATTTCATAATCATGTTGTGTAATCTCCTCATTATTAATCATCTTTGAAAAGTCTCATATATTACAAACAATTATACAGATTTGTTCCTGAAAATATGCTTCTTTTGTTTTTCATATAAAATTACCTGCATTTAGTGTATAAAGTAAATGTGAATGTGAAGTATTGGATTCTGAGTGTATGTTATCAGAAACACACACAAAGAACCCAACACACACACAACACCACACACATCGACACACACACAACACACACACACACTACACACACACACAACACCACACACACACCAACAACGTTAACATCTCAATATCTAGTATTTATTTATATACCTATATAGGATATGATAGATATAGATCATAGAAAGATATATATAGATTACATATATAAATATCGGGTAAAAGTGAAGTGAAAGTTCTGACGGCGAAAAATATTGAAGCTGTAAATATAGACGTTAATACTGTTAGGCAATACCGATTATCTAATGTTAAACTATCGAAGAGTGATTGTGATTTGTATATTTTCCTCCCTTTAGA
>NW_028234406.1:12857548-12860048 GCF_977035675.1 Penaeus japonicus | reverse complement strand
AAAATAATAAGAAAAAATGTTGTATAGCATTTCTTTAAAATAACAGAATCATGTAGGACTCGTAAGAATTATTTATAATAGGCAGTATAGAAAGTGAAGTCTAATTACATATCCGGCAACGTTTGGCAGCTGAAAATGCAAAGGATTACAAAACGCTTCTGGATATATAACTTTTATTCACTGTCATGTTTCATACCATTAAGACCCTTTCATTTGATTATGATACACTTAATGACATAAAATGAAGGCGATCAGGGAAGAACTTAAACACCAAACTACGTCAAACAATTACAAAACAATTTATCTACCAACTTGAATGATTTGTAGTTCTTACGCCGAATGAACGTATTTGCCTCGCACGATTTAACATCTCCTTTCCTCGGTGCGCGTTAAAAGGCTTCGCAAAATATAGGAAATTCGACCACTCCGTAGTCGTATTTGCTTATTGTGTTCCGCCTGAATAAAAGGGTCGGGAGTTATCTAAGTCTATAGTAATCCCAATACAGTAGCTTATTTATGTTGATGGTTTTATATGAATAAATAGTTTTAGAAGTATTTTAAGTCCCTTTAATTTATAACTTTCTTTTATTATGTTCGGCTGATGGTCTGGTGATTAGTTGGTCTAGTTTAGTACGTAATTAACAATGTACGGGATTACTACACTTCCATTCTAACAACTTTTCAGAAAGAAAATAAAATTTCCATATTAAAGTATTCCATAATTCTATTTGCGCTGATACCACAATTTTGCAAACAACCGTAAACTATAGTTGTAGATTGGATTTAAAAAGAAAAAGAGATTAAAATCAAAAAGGAAAAAGGAAAAAAGTACCAATGAAGGTTAAGAGAAATGACTTTTGTTTATTGTAACATGAAATGATCATTGCGAATAGTTGCAAAGGGAAGGATTGAGTTGACAGCGAGAAAACACAGTAAACCAATTTCAGCCAATCAAAGCCGCAGGTGCGAGTATTTCATCTGTCATTGATCGTTCATAAATTTCAAGACAGTTCGGACGCGCCCGGCACATAGCGGTTGTTATTTACGAATGTGTTAAAGCCCTTAATTGACCTTAGCTGTTATTAGATCTAAAGACCTATTAAAACTACTCATAATTTGTAAATGGTTTTTTTCCTCATCTAGCAGTTGACTAGAACATGGACACTTCGCTGGACAAGTGTATAATATTTCAACACATTTATGTTCTAATAGAAATCAATCAGATTGCATGATTCTCTCTTTCTCTCTCTCTCTCTCGGATCCATCTTCTGTCTCTTTCTCTCTCTCTCTCTCTTCCCTATCTCTCTCTCGTCCTCTCTCTCCATCTCTTGTCTTTCTCTCTCTCTCTCTCTTCCGCGCTTTCTCTCTCTCCTCTCTCCTCTCTCGTCTCTCTCTCTTATCGGCCTCTTTCTCTCCCCCTTTCTCTCTCCTCTCTGTTCTCCCCTTCTCCTCTCTCCTCTCTCACTACTAAACACACAAACAACGTCAATTCCTTTATAAATGTGAAAACTTACATCATGTAATGTTTGATCATTTGTCCTCGCCTTTCCTATTTCCAGTTTTTTACGGATTATGATACCAGGAAATAAAAATTACAAAATAACCTTAGTGAGTATGCTTATGTTCGGAATAATCAGAAAAGAATTTATATATGATTAACCTCAAGAATAAACAAAACCAATTACTCTTGAGGCAAGTGTTCTTTATGCGTCACAAGACAACTAAATATTGAATAATTCACGCGAAATTGGATTGCTGCCTTGCTGCATTAACTAGGGTGTCTTAAGTGCAAGTGCTAATTCAATTTTAGAATCTTGCAGCACTGCAACTAAAGCTAAAAGGATGGATCAATATAAGCATCCAGTAAATTAATATTAACACTACGAGTAATAGGAATGAACTGTATGTTTGTTGAACGGAAAATCAATCTAAGTCCAATCTCAGGCAGTCGCCTCACCGTAACAGTTGTACAAACATTAGCTTTAGCATGCCGCAGAACCAGAAACACAGAGATTAAAAGCTTCTTGCACATTTCATATTCAGCGCATTCATGACAAATGAATGTCGCTCACATGGCTGTTGGCTGGTAATTTCTTACCATCAAAACTACCAATGATGTCAGCACATACATCCGATTCTCAAGCGTATATTTGCGTAACAGATCTTTACGTTTGTTTGGTTAGGCAGACAACCTGTCAACAAACCTCTAAACGGTTCTCGTTGTATCTTCCGCCGCCGAATAGTTACAAAAAGTTATCTCCATTGGTTTCTCCACTTGTCTCGCAGAAACTCTTCGGATTGATGGGCTAAGGGAGCTCGAAGGTACTGAGCGAGAGCACTCTAGTAGAATTGATACGCATTGTCGTTATAATACATATCAAGGGGCAGCCATTTCAGATCCCATCCCATTTTGCTGCTTTCTCTCTCCACTTCTCTTCTCTCGCTCTCTCTCTATCTCTCTTGCGCGTCTCTCAGAATCTCTCTCTATTTGCTCTCTCCT
>NW_028234406.1:12830540-12835540 GCF_977035675.1 Penaeus japonicus | reverse complement strand
AATAACTTCACGTAAACCAAAACGCAGGCGAGTAATTAAAGCTTGTCAAATAAAGAAATGTTCTACAAGATGTCCACGCGATTTCTTAATGTCTAAAACCGACGAATTAAATAAGATATTACATAACGAGAATACACATACTTACGTCCAAGGATTTGCCGTGACTTTTAATCAATATGCAATTTTATTGCGCCTTCGAAGGGGGTGGAAAGACTGAGGATTAATACGGTTTAGTTGAGGAGAGAGACGAAACGCTGAAAAAAAGGACGGACGCAATTGTAAGTTTGCAGCAAAAGAACAAAACTTGTGTAAGACAAGTTAGAGCTTTGTTAGTGAAGCTAAGTCGGATCCCTTTGTTAATAAGCATCTTGCAGATCTTGTTGTAAGAATAAAGCAAAAACTAAACAAAGACAACAATAACAACAGCAACAATATGTGAAAAGCCACATATTGACAACACTATCTGGAGATTAAAAAAATCACTAATATCATCAACATAACAATTGATAATCATATCAAACACTTGATAAACACAATCTCCTACGGTCCTGACGATATACTATTACATTTCATAAGAGACTCACTAGCGATCACAACGTCATATCTCACTCGTAATCAACACATCCAAAGTGACGAATGAGATCTCGTCGCTCGAAAACATTCTATGGTTGTTCCAAATTTAAAAGGAAGGAGAGAGATAAATGGCACCATTAATTATCGCCCTTTATCGCTGCTTCCAATATCATCAAAGTTCGCAGCGTCCCAGACTCATGCAGGAAGGTAGGAGCTCCGTTGTAAAACCCAACGTGGCTATGGCTTCGAATTTGTCTATTGCAAAGACGTCATGCAAGAGTCAAAATCGAGTTAGGCCAAACTATGCATAGAATTAAGGCCTCGTATATCTCGTTTTTGGGTTTATGAAAGGTGTCTAAAATAGCACAATTCGTGGAATATTGATAGATAAAATGGATCAGTTGAAATATTGATATTGCATGGTTCCGAAATTATTCGCAGGAGAAACGACAGTTTTTGCATGATATCTCATTTGGTATTTACTATTAATTATATCCATAATCTTCGTCAGTGCTCTGTCCATAATATTCCAAAATCCAATTTTTTTACAGTGTACTGATTATACTTAAGTCATCCATCCGGGTGTGTATAAGACACTGACGTTGATAACAGTTTCATTCTTTCATGCTGCTTAACACGCACATAGAATTATAAATTATCCATGTTGCTGGCAATCTCATTTTTCACACAGAAAAATAGAATTTAATATCCACATAAAAGATATACGGATCTCCAGTGCATATTAATAGGATAAAGAAGAATCAAAATTAAAATTCACTACAAGGGTAAGCGTTATCAACTCTCATTTTGTGCATAATGAACCACGGCTCGAAAATCTGGGTCACTGCTAATGACACTCATTTGCAGCGTGTCCAAATATTGCAACACTATGCTGCTAATACTGCAATAGGAGACGCCGGAAAACGTGATAATGGAAAAAAATGCAGTCTGAAGGATCAAGTAGATACAATTTCAAGAAAGCGGTTCCGTCATAGTCTGCAAGAAGTTCCCTTTCTGGGTAGAATGCACGTTATTTTCGATAAATGATGCACCACGTCTATAAAACCAAAACAATAGAACAGTCTTCCCAGTCCTATCAACTCGCCCTCTGTATTTTCTTTCAAAAAGAAACTGAGATTCATTCAATTTTAATAGCAGTTTTCGAGGTGGATATATTCTTTATGATATGATGTCTACCCTTATACGAAGGCGTAACAACGTATACATGTATTCGACTATCCAATATATTTTTTGAAATTTCATTTTGTATGCATATGCTATTTAGATTCAATTTTCTATGCAAACACTTTTATAGGTATAAAAGTTCTGTATATATCTGTGTATAAGTCAACATTGTTGCGTGTTTATCTTACATACTCTTGTATATATAGTTGTGCTGATCAGCATATATGTTGGATGGAAATAATGTAAGAATAACCAATTCTGATCTATTCTCTTACTCTCTTTCTACCCCCCTCTCCCCCCTCTCTCTCTCCCTCTCTTTGGTTTATCCCTTAGATTAAGAATATCTGGTTTAGACAGATAGGTGAGCATATGCTAGGTGCCGTGCATAGCTGAATAGCATGGCACTCTGAGATACTTTGTACAAGCGTTCGTTTAAATTCTTCATTGCAGTTTACACAGTATCTTCCATAGGCCTATTACATGCTCTACTGACCTGCCAGTAGTATAAACTATTTACCACCCTGGCTTATTGTCCAGGTATGAAGCTTTGATACATTTGATGCTGTCATAACATCATTTCATAATGTTACATTACAAATCTTGGGTATAATATCTACATAGCCCTTCATCTATTAATCGACCACCCCGGCATGGGCATACATTATTACATTTGATATACGGTCATAACATAATATTACATTCCGAATCTAGGAAATACTACATGTACTACATCCGATAAGGTGAAATAGCTACATGGATCTTTTTACCTCAGTCAAAGTGGCCTGAAGGATTGAATCACAAGGTACATTGAGACATAATGCACAAATGCTCGCCTATATTCTTCATTACAAAGTTTATACTCAGTTTCATCCGACTTGTACACGTCTTACAAGGTAAACGTGGGTAGAGAAGTCCGTAGATTTTAAATCATCACTATTGAGAGGCGCAATATATTTATTTCTATCGCGGTTACATATTACATCAGCATATGCACAGACTCCTCGCAAATAGCATTGCTAGTATGAGGTTCCTAGCAATCATCCTTCTCACGATTTTTTTTTCTCTATCATTAATTATTCCCCTCTCTGTCTCTCGGCTTGAATCGATGTGACTTAATTATTCAGCTGGTCCTCACACACAGAATGGTCTTGCCAGTCTGAGGCTAGATATTTGGCTTGGGAGGAAGGATATATATATATATATATATATATATATATATATATATATATATATATATATATATATATATATATATATATATATATATATATATATATATATATATATATATATATATATATATATATATATATATATATATATATGTATACACATATGTATCCATATATATGTATATATATATATATATAAATATATATATATATATATATGTATATATATATATGTATAACATATGTATCCATATATATGTATATATATATATATATATATATATATTATATATATATATATATATATATATATATATATATAATATATATTATTATTTATTATATAATATATATATATATTTATATATATATATATATATATATATATATTATATATATAAATATATATATACATATATATGCATACATATGTGTATACATATTTATATATATTTATATATATATATACATATATATGGATACATATGTGTATACATATATACACATAAAGGCAATAAGTCAATGGATATAGATGGGAAGAAAAGGGAAATACGGAAGAATAAAGTGATTGAGAAATGAAAGAACATGAGCTTAGTCATACATACGTACAATACTAACTATGTGCGTGAAATATGCGGTCGTTCTGCAATATTTCTTTGTCGATGTTGGACAACAGTGGGAAAAGGATAGAGGGGGGGGGGGAGAGGAAATTGGTGGCTGTAAAAAAGGGAAGGACAGAGAAAGAGAAAGAGAGCTTATGGGTAGAGAGAGACAGGGAAAGAGAGAGAGAGAGAGAGGGATAGAGAGAGAGAGAGAGGGATAGAGAGAGAGAGAGAGAGAGAGAGAGAGAGAGAGAGAGAGAGAGAGAGAGAGAGAGAGGGGGGGGGGAGAGGGAGAAAGAGAGAGAAAGAGAGAATTTAGATTTAGATCATGAAAAGTGTAAAGAAAAGGAAAAAGAGGAATAGAAGGAGAAACAGATAAACAGAAGAGGAACAATAAACACCAAAACAAATACAGACCAAAGGGAATCTTCACACACACACACAAACACACATACACACGCACACACACACACACACACACACACCCACACACACATACACACGCATACGCACACCTAGAAACACAGACACACACACACACTCGCTGGAAATTGCATAAAGAGTTTTATTGAAACTGGATGGAATATAAACCCTACAGTGACACCGGGAAAACTCTCCCAAACAAATATTTACTTCCAGACTCTAGTGTGTGTGTGTGCGCGCGCTCTCTCTCTCTCTCTCTCGCTCTGCCTCTATCCCTCTTCTATTATTCTTTATCACTTCCTATCTTTTTTCCTCTTTTTTTCCTCTCTGTGACGCGTACTCGGATTTTGCTGCTCTGCTGACCTCTGCGTCTGCCTGGGTTTTATTGCATTGTTATAACCTTTCTATCTCCTTCTTCTTTCTCCTGGGATATGTTTTTCTTCTTTTTTCCTGACTGTGTCTCTTTTCTCTATCTTCATTTGTGACTTTTGTCTCTATGTTTATTCTATTGTGTTGTATTGTTGAACGTTTGTTATTCGAATGCTTAGCTTTCTTTTTCTTTTACATTTTTTTTCGATTTTTCTATGGGCTACATTTATTTGTTTACGCTATTCTGCCGACCGTCTACCTCCCCTTCGCTATCCCCTATGAAAACCCGCTCCCATAATCGCCATCGTTATTTCCTCTTCTCCTTTCACTCTTCTCCTCCACCTTCGCCAATAAGATTATCTCCTCCTCCTAGGAACCCTTATGAGAGAGCTTGATAATCTCATTATTGTTCAGTTATTAAGGTGACGGAGTATCGAGTCCATGCGAGCGTTTATCTTTTGTTTCAAGATGTTTTCTTCTTTTCTTTCGCTCGGTCTACGGTCTTCTAAGGTGATTAGAGTTTATTTAATCTTTCCCTTTCGGTGCGTGCGATATGTGCTTGAGAGGAAGCTCAGCGTATAGCGTGAAAGGAAGAACAAGAGGGAGAGAGAGAGAAAAAAAGAGAAGAGCAAGAACGAGTAGGGGAGAAATTGACACCTGTCCCTTCATTCCCCAT
>NW_028234406.1:12810540-12815540 GCF_977035675.1 Penaeus japonicus | reverse complement strand
TCCTCCGATAAGAGGGCAGAATATCATAAGAGTAAGTGCATGACTGAGTTCAGAGTTCCTCTCAACAGAAGATTCCATGACCCTGTTCTTTCCATGTTATAAAATGGATTATATATCAAGACCCTTTTTGGACAGATGGAGCCAAGGTAGACCTCTTCTTTATTTACTATACCACTGACAGGTGTATCAAGAAATCATATTTCCTTGATAATATATATATATATATATATATATATATATATATATATATTAATACATATATAATTTATATATATACATATATATATATATTATATATATATATATATATATATGTATCTATATGTGTGTGTGTGTTTGTGGTGTGGTGTGTGTGTGTCGTGCTGTGTGTGATCATATATATGTGTGTGTATGAAGAACAGTGCTTGGGAAATTGCGTGGCTGTCTACTTTGCCTCCATCCGCCCGAAAAGGGTCTTGATATAATGGCATTTATAACACAGGAAAGAATCAGGGTCATGGATCTTCTGTTGAGCGACTCAGGAAACTCTGTCATAACACTTACTCTAATAGGTATTCTGCCTATTACTTCGAAATAGATCTTCCGTAGATATTTAACTCTTACACTGAGATAAATCTCCCGTAGATATTTTTCCGTCCTTTTTTTTTTTTTTTTTTTTTTTTTTTTTTACTCTACTAGGAATTCTCCTTAACGTTGACAGCTAACATCGCTTGATTGTGTTACTGTGAGGCGTCCCTTTCTGTTGTCCTGTTTACAGTTTACGTGTTTACAGTAGATTTCTCTCTCTCTCTCTCTCTGTTTGTCTCCCTCCCTCCCCCTCTTTCTCCCTTTCTCTCTCTCTCTCTCTCTCTCTCTTGATGATGATGAGGATGAGGAGGAGAAGGGGTTGGAGAAAAAAAGAAGAAAAAAGAAGGTGACAGTATGAAATATCACCGACAATATATCATTTCCGAGGAAATGGATACATATCCCCCTTGTTCGAGGATATGCGGTATAATTTGTATGGGCTTTGTCCTCGCAATGATATACGGAGGAAGGGAAAGCTGTGTGGTAATGGATTCACTTTATTTCGGAACCCAGACCTTAGCTACTCTTATATAATATGGTTTATAATGAGGTATACAGTATGTGTTTTTTAATTTCCCTTTTCTCTATATCACTCTCTTCTCTGCGCAAGTTAAAAATGAATAAGAAAGAGGGAGAGAAAGAGAGGGAGAGAGAGAAAGAGAAAGAGAGAGAGAGAGAGAGAGAGAGAGAGAGAGAGAGAGAGAGAAAGAGAGAAAGAGAGAAAGAGAGAAAGAAAGAAAGAGAGAAAGAGAGAGAGAGAGAGAGAGAGAAAGAAACACACCACAGGCCTTGGTACCAGAGCAAAGTCTGTTTACACGACACTTGGGACCAAAAATCTAATTCAGTCCAGGTTTACACATGAAAGGGAGATATATATGTGTATAAAGTACCTTTCCAGCAAATGCCTCTATTTTTCTCTTTGTCTGAAACGGGTGTTTTGTTACTTGAACCGGGGTGGGGGGGGGGGGGCGTCTCATTTTGTTGTGTTTTTCTTCTATTTTTTTTCCTCTCTATGTACTTTCTTGTATTATTTTTCATTATCTCCTTCTTTCTTTTCTTTTTTCCTTCCATCAATCTCTCGATTCATCGTCTCTCTCTCTCTCTATCTACCTCTCAGTTTTCTCTCTCTCTGTCCATCACCTTTTGACTGATGACTATTTCTCCTTCTCTCTTTCTCTATCTGTATGTCTGTCTATCTATCTGTCTGTCTGTTTGTATCTCTTTCTATCTGTCTGTCCATCTCTTTATCTATCTATCAGTCTATCTATCTATCTCCTCCCTGTTATCCTGTTTCAGCCTCCTTTATGAAATTCAAAAAGCGCTTTCTTTTGAGGCATCTGACGCCTCTTCATGTTTCGTGAGCGTCTGATTACCACCGCTTTCCCCCTCCCTCCCTCTTCCCTTCCTCTCTCCTTGCCTCGCTTCTTCCTATCCTCAATCCCTCCCTCCTCTCCTAACTCCCTCCCTCCTTCCCTTCCTCCTCTCCTAACTCCCTCCCTCCTTCCCCTTCCTCCTCTCCTAACTCCCTCCCTCTCTCCTTGCCTCGCTTCCTCTCTACATTCCTCTCTCCTCCCCCCCCCCCCACCCTTCCTCTCCTTCTTCCTTCCCGCGAGTCGCTTTTTTTTTTTTTTTTTTTTTTTTTTTTTTTTGGGGGGGGGGGGTAAACTTTTCGTATATTGGCCCCAAATTATCAACTTTTAACTTGTTCTCAAGGACGACTCGATTAGAGCATTACTGGGATCGCCTTCAAGGTCGATGAAGTGGTGGGGAAAGAGGGAGAGGAACAAGGGAGAGGAAAAAGGGAGAAGAAAGAAAGAGGGAGAGGAAAAAGATGGAAGAAAGGAGGAGAGGGAAAAGGGAGAGGGAAAGCAGAGAAGAAAGAGGGAGAGGAAAAAGAGAAGAAAGAGGGAGATAAAAGGGAGAAGAAAGAGGAAGATGAATGAGGGAGATGAAAGAGGGAGAAGAAAGAGGTAGAGGAATGAGGGAGAAGTAAGAGGAGGAGGAAGGAGGAAAATGAAAAAGGGATCGGAAAAATAAGGAGATAGGAAGAGGGAAGAGAGGGAAGGAACGAGAATGGGTATAGGGGGAAACATTTAGGTTAAAAGGACGTAGCTGGTCAAACAAGAAATGGATTTCGGGTACATTGTAAACATGTATGGATTAATACGGTACTATTTGTGTAACTTATATGGGTGGGTGGATAATGCTCATTGAATACTATGGGTCTGGTTATTAATCAAACACCAATACCCGCACCTTACCCCCTCCACCCCCCACCCCCTCATACACGCAATCCCAAACATAACACCCTTTCACACCCACACATGTTGTCACAAATCACCATTTAAGATAAAACTACTCCTGTATGAGAAACGTGAAATGTTCTTATGTTAAGATTTTCATCTCGTTTTATGACTTAAAATGTCATACATGTTATGTTGAAATAATCTCGCCTTCCTCAGTAAACGCCATAATGGTTCAGCTGCCCGTTAACCTATCACACTCTGAAGTTTCATACAAGCATAATGAGTACGTGCGGTTATATATATATATATATATATATATATATATATATATATATATATATATATATATATATATATATATATATATATCTCTCTCTCTCTCTCTCTCTCTCTCTCTCTCTCTCTCTCTCTCTCTCTATATATATATATATATATATATATATATATATATATATATATATCTGTCCAAAGTATTCTCAAAGAAATATTGCCTTGTTGTATCGATGCCAAATTGTCAAAATGGTAATAAATTACGAGTGTGTTACATACATTATATGATTCTTTACCAAAGCAAAACAAGACAAACAACAAAAACAAGGATCAAGACGAGAAGAATAAAGAAACCGTCTGGCTTCCACGCGGGTCTTGGCAATGGTTCAATTGCTCTGTTGCAAAAGGGTAAAAATGCTTATACAAGATCAAGTGGTAACTGACATATTTATTGAAAGCCATATTTCATAGGCTGTTTAAAGTGTCTGCGGCGAGGGGACCACAAATCCAGGATATGATTCTCGTCCTCTCTCCCTCTCTTTCTCTCCCTCATCCGCTTCTCTCCGCCATCCCCTTCTCTCTGCCTCTTTTCCCTTCTCCGTCTCTCTCTCGCGCTCTCTCTCTTTCTCTCCCTTTCCCCTCTTCCCTCCCTTTAGCTACTCCCTCTCTTTTTTTTTCTCTCCAGTACACTAGTATCAATCCGAAAACCTTCGCCCCTCCCCCCTCTCCCCCCCTTCCCTTTTTCCTTTTCCTTCACACCAACTCGCCGACAAAACGGGTGACTTTGCGGATATGCGGAACTCGAGCCGTTGTTTGAATAATGAGGTTCTTTCTATTCAAGAGTTGATTTTCAAGCAGAGTGCGAGTGAAAGGTTTCGGCCGACCGATATTTTTCTTTGAACCAAATGGGCGAAGGGGGAATGGAGCTCGAAATAGAAGGCAAACTGCTAGTTGTGAGCGAAATGGGGCTGGGCGGTAGGGTGCAATTAGATTGTTTCGGATACTTGCGCTCTATTTTTTTTTCTTGCTCGGTTCGGCTTTTTGTCTTTTTTTTATATATTCTTTCGAGGAACAACGTGTTTCTTCCAGTTTCCTGTTTCCATTGTCAGCGCTTGTTTTTACTTTTATTTCTTGTATTCTCTCCTTTCCTTCCTTTCACGTTTATTTTAGACCCGTTTTCTCCCATGTTTTCTCTCTTTTTCTACTACATTTTCGTCTCCCTCAAAACCACTAACACGAGGGTGTATTTGCAAGTGTCTTTCTCTTTGTGTGTTTCTAACGTTCTGTTTTATGACAAGACGGAATTTTTATTTGGGTCCATCCTTTTTTACCCGCATATTGTTTACTTTTTCCCCCCCCTCGCCTCTCTTTTTACCTGAAGATATAGGAAGAAAGGTAAAAGGAGTGTCCTGCCCGCCCTGATGACATAGAGAAGGATTTTGAGTCTCATTAAGGGAGGACAATCCTTCACGGAAAGTAAATATAACGCTGGAACACGAACACAAAGGAGCAAACAGTACATAATACGTTTGCTTGTCTCTCTTCCCCCTCTACAGCCTGTGCTCTCCCTCCCTCCCTCTCCCCCCTTCTCTCTCTCTCTCTCTCTCTCTCTCTCTCTCTCTCACTCTCTTTCTCTTTCTGGCTCTGTCTCTCTTAGTCTGTCCATTTATCTCACTCTCTGTTTCTGTCTCTTAACCCCCCTATCCCTCTTTTTCTCTCTCTTGCATTGTCAAACCTAAGTAAATGAAAGAGAAACAAAATTATGATAAAACAAATGTTAACCAAGTAGAAAATATGAGTATAAACACACACGCCGGTTGGTGAACACGAAGTCTGACTAACAGCTGACACGCGAGATTTCGGATGAGAAATGACTAATGAAATGTGGTAAAAAAAATAAACTAACAACCTAGACAC
>NW_028234406.1:12805540-12808040 GCF_977035675.1 Penaeus japonicus | reverse complement strand
AATGGTAATGATAAATATAGTGATAATGCTGATAATGATAATGATAAAAACGATGGCAATGATAATAATGACGATTATGATAATAATGTTAATGATGATAATGATAATAATGATAATGATGACAATAGTGATATAATCATAATGATGAAATAACAATAATAATGATAATGATTATGAAATTTCAATAATGATGATATTAATAATAATAATAATAATAGTAATAACAATAATGATGATGATTGTTGTGATGATGATAATGATATTGATAATAATAACTATAATGATTGTGTCAATGATAATAAAAACGGTAATAATGATAATAATAGTAATGATGATAATGATAACGATGATGATAATAACAATAATGATAATAACAATAGCGATGATAACAATAATGATGATAATAATAATGATGATCATTATTATTTTCTTCATTATCCTTATAATTCTGCATACCATGAGTTCCATCATTCAAAAAGGAAACACAACAAGGAGAGTAAACGAAGAAACAGGAAGAAGAAATAAGCGAAGAAGAAGTAATAACTGAAGGAGGAGGAAAGGGAGGAAGAGAGGAGGAAGAAGAAAAAGCAGAAAGCGAAGAGGGTAATGAAGAAAAAAAGAAAAAGAAAAGAAAAATAAGATAAGGAGATTAAGGTGGGAAGAGAAGGATGAGGATAGATGAAGAAGAGGGGGTATCAGAGAATAAGAAAAAAAAGAAAAAAAAAGAAAATGGAGAAGGAACGATAAAGGAAGAAGAAGAAAAAGAATGAGGAGAAGGAAGAGGAGGTGGAAAAAAAAAAAAAAAAATCAAATATTCAACAATTTTTTCTCATCATTTGTCTAGTCTTAAGAATCGCCATTTTTTATGCATTTTTTATCGTACGATCATCGGGCTAAAAAAACAAATAGTCAAGGTCACTAAAACACACTTCGTTACTACCAAAATATAAGTATTTCTAGTAAATTTACAATCGCTTTCGCTTTTCTTTCACTTTTTAACATGCATACACGAATAGGAAGGAGAAAGGGAAAAGAGAGGAAAAGGAGCAAAAGAGGATAAAGAAAAATAGGAGAAGGAGAAAGAAAAGGAAAATGGAGAAATGGAAGGAGAAAAGGAAGAAGGAGGAGAAGGAGAAGATGGAGAAGGAGAGACAAAAGGAACAGATGAAGAGGAAGAAGAGAGAGAGAGAGAGAGAGAGAGAGAGAGAGAGAGAGAGAGAGAGAGAGAGAGAGAGAGAGAGAGAGAGAGAGAGAGAGAAGAAGACGAAGGAGGTAACGGAGAAGGAGAAACTAAAGGAAAAGAAGAATATGGAGAGAGAGAATGACATGAAAAAGGAGAAAGAAAAAAGAAAAATGAAAGAAAAGAGTGAAAAAGACGAAGAAGAAAACGAAAGAATATGGGAAAGGAGAAACAAATGGAAAAGAACTGAAAAGGAGTGAAGGAAGGAGATTAAGAAGAAGGAGAAGACGGAGAAGGAGAGACAAAAGGAAAAGAAGAAGAGGAAGGAGAAAGCGAAGAAGACGGAAAAAGGAGGTCGAAAAATAAAAAGAAGGAGAAATAAAAGGGAGGGAGAAGGAGAGAAGAAGAAGAAGGAAAATGGGAAAGGGAAACCAAAGGAAAAGAAGTGAAAGGAGAGAGAAAAGAGAATAAAGAAGATGAAGATGAAGGAGGAGAAACAAAAGGGATTCAAAAAGAGAAAACGAGAGAGGAAAACACAAAGAAAAAATGATGGAAAAAAAGGGTAAAACAGAAATGGAGAGAGAGAGAGAGAGAGAGAGAGAGAGAGAGAGAAAAAAAACACACTGAAAGTACTATTTAATGGAATTTGGTGGAAGTTTTAAAGAAAGGCAAAATAACTAACGACTGTGTTATTCATTCTGTATAAAAAATAACTTTACCTTTTTGCATGTTATTTAATTAAAAAGAAGACCACAACCCTTCCGCTTAAGTCCTTTTTGTGTATTTATAATTGCAGATAATCTATTAACAGGTGTTTGATGATCGTTTTTTTTCGTCATCACGGTCTTCCTTTTATATTTTATATGAATGAGTTTGAAATATTGGAAATTCCCTTTGTAGCATTGTATAATTATATATGGAAACACACAAACATATTCACGCGCTTAAACGTACGTAAAACACACCCACACGCTCATAAGTACTCATCTAAACACACACACACACACACACACCACACACACACACACACACACACACACACACACACCACACACACACACACACACACACACACATGCAGACACACACACAGAAACACACTGTAATACGCGGCACTCATGGCGTACATGCTTATAGGACTCGCTTTATATTTCGGGCAAAGTATTTTGGAGAAATGAAACGGATCTCTTGGCGGTTTTATTGCTCATCGTAGCCATGCATGTTTCTCACTATGTCTTATAATTCAGGTTATTTGCATGCTTTAGCTTATTGTCAATATCGTGCCATGATCTGCAAAGTAACCTAGAATGTCTGCAGGAG
>NW_028234406.1:12793040-12795540 GCF_977035675.1 Penaeus japonicus | reverse complement strand
AATCATAACTTTTCGGTCAAGCTATGTAGCAAGCTTAAAAGTTTATACCAATGATTCCCAAACAGGGTGCCGTGACATGCCTCAAGACCCCAAACTAAACTAAAAATTTACTTTATTTTCTGCATCACAAAGGTAACAAAAGCAATTAGTTTAGTTTTGATGTCATGTGAACACCAAATTGGTTACATAGATTCAGGTAATTTTCTGTTTACTTTGCATGTCTGATTGAGGTGTTAATGTTCATCATGCGTTTTCAGATGCCAGTTGGTATTCGAAGTTACTCTTCTTCTTCTGGTGGGCTTTATGTTTGTTGTTTGGGCGTGATTTTGTCTCGAGCAGCAGTGATTCATGGAACAGGCATGCACTCTGCTGTAGAGGTAAATTCATGATGGGGGGAAGGGGGAGGGGACAAGGAAAAGGGTGCCAAAGAAGGGGGCAGAAGTTTAAGGTTTAAGGTGTCACTGCTGTAAAATGTTTGGGTACCACTAAATTATACAACGAATAGAATGGCAGTACAGTGAACTAATATATCACAGTTCAACGTAAATTTGTTTCCATTTGTCATCATTAGGAAAATATACTTTCTTACAAGTATTTACTTATAACTACTGAGAGACAGATCACTCGTCGATATCAACACAGAGCAGACGTAACACGCAAGGCAACAGCGCACTCAGCGACAAGCATGCGGACTCCTGGGTTAGCGGATGCAGCGCCGCAGTACTCGATGCGTGGAAACGCGGTGATCTTTCGTGCATTCATTTATTCGTGTTTATATTTGTAGGTGTAGGTTGCAGAGGTTTGGTCGTTTATACTTTTTTTTTGTAATAGTGCAAAAGATAAAGTATTTTCATGTGTAGACAAACCATTCCTGTAAAAAAGAAAAAGAAGAAGAAGAAGAAGAAGAAGAAAAAAAAAAGATATATATATATGTATATATATATATATATATAATATATATATATATATATATATATATATATATATATATATATATATATATAATTTCCTTATCTTGATATTGGATGGTAACACGGAACTGCGATCAAAATATATCACCAGTTACCAAATATCAAATGCTTAAAGTACTAAACATGCGGCTAAATTACTTTACTGAAATTAATGACCTTTTGCTTTTTACATCCTACTCCCAGCAAATGTTCTGTTATTAACGCGTGTGCAAACTACTAATTTGCCAACTTGCTTGTCCAAGGCTATCACTGTTCTAAACCTGAATTTCTCCATGTGCGCAACTGACTTTAGTGTATGTCTAAATCCTTGTTCCATCTGCTCAACAGTTTCATATTGACTCATACTAGATGCAGAGAACTTCTTTTCCACAGCATCGACCATAGATGCGTTGACATGACACTCAGGGTCAATACTACCAGTTTGCATGCTCCCACAACAGGCTTGGCAAAGGCAGTCGGCAGGCGATCCATCACGACCTGGAAGGAAGTCCGACACTGTACTACATCAGGGTTGTTGCAGGGTAGATTTTCAACGTAATCCTGGATTTTTAGTACATTAATACCAATGATAATGATGACCAGGATGATATCAACGGCTGTAGAAATTCTGAATGAAAGATCTTAAAGGTAATAATAACAATTACAATGGAAATGATAGGAATAGTTATAATGATGATGGTAATAATGATGATGATAATGATAATGATAATGGTGATGAGGAAAACGATGATAATAGTGATAATCATTATATAAGTGATAAAAGGTGATAAAAATGATAATAATCATCACAACCATAATAATGATAACAAAACAATGATAACGAAGCAAGAACAACAACAATGAAATAGCTATTAGAAACCGATGATGATACACTTTTCATGAATAACTTAGTTCATGGATATGCAATTGCAAATACTTCTTGAAACTTTGCAAGTCGCTCAAGCTCATCTCAAGAAACGCTGACGTCCATGAACATAAGAAAAGGATTTTTATAGGGGGTGGTAAGCTTCTAATGCTGACAGAGATGGCGGAGTTACTTTCGCCCGAATGAAGGAAGAAATTTGCTGACAGAAAGCGTTGAGAGAGTGAAAGCAGGATAAATAGTAAAAAATCTTTCTATATTTACCCAAATAAGGGAAGATGTTTGTCGGTAGAAAGAACCTTAGGGTACGACACACACACACACACACACACACACACACACACACACACACACACACACACACACAGACGTACTGTATATACTACTGTCACAATGTATTTATGATTTGCACATATATACATAGCTACATTCACATTCACACACACACACACACACACACTGTATATACTGCTATCACTGATTATACATGTTTTGTGAATGTGTGTGACTAGGAAAGAAGGAAACTCACTCTTAACAAGTGAATCATTAAACGCAATTTGAACGCATTAAGAACGAAAGCAAGAACCAAAAATGAGAACAGAGAACAGATGCCTACGGATCATAAAGAACCAGAAGAACAGATGCCTACGGATCATAAAGAACCAGA
>NW_028234406.1:12753040-12758040 GCF_977035675.1 Penaeus japonicus | reverse complement strand
TAGAATGCTAACTGTGATATGGATATTTTGTTCATGGGATACCCATTCTGTCTGATATTGCTTCTTGTATGATAAATGTAATATACGAATTTTATAGCGTCTTATATTTCATGTGATTATGTTATCTATCGTATCAATTGTTTAGGTGAGAAGTATGAAAATAGAAATGTTTTAGGTATGTCGGTAGTGTTTTTTTTTTCTTTTTTTTGTTGTTGTTGCTGCTTTATATGTCTGCCAACGTCTGTGTGATAGATGAACACTTCGGAGGATCAAATTCCGTTCGATTAATCTTATCATCTTTCAGAATCATACGAATCCGTTACACGTGATTCAGTTCATTAGCTAGACGTTCAAGGTTCTATTTTATATTATTTTTCGTTTCTCTTTGTCCCTTATGAACGTGCATATTTATACGTACCTATTAAACACGCACACAAAAAGATAAACAAACACACACACACACACACACAGACACACACCCACACCCACACTACAAACACACACACAAATGTTTATGCATGTGCGTATGTCTGGACAAACATGAAGAAACAAAAAACACTTTTCCGGAGGATTTCCTAATTATAAATACTTTACCTCGAATTCCTTTTCTTTGTCACTGTCGAGAAATACAGTTATAAATATTCATTTTTCTCTTTTATCCTCAGTTGCTTCGTGACAAGACAGATTAAGAAGATATTTAGCTGGCGACATCTTAAGGCTAATATTATTTATCAGAAAGACTTACCTACTTTTAAACGCTCTTAAATCCTCTCCCAGCGGCAGGTTGCCATATTTCGGAATCTTAATTACTTCTGCCATGCACAGGTTTGGCGACATGTGCATGCTTATGTTTATGTATTAATACTCTCCTTACGTAGCTTTGTTAATCAGTATATTGTTTTGTCGTAGGCCTAGTTCTGAGATTTTTTTTTTATTTGTCTTTACGGAAAGAATGTGACACTTTCTTTTGGAATACCTTTTGTTGGTCACGGTTGTATTGAAAGAGAGAATAAGAGAGTAAAGATGGGTGTGTGTGGGGGTGGGGAGGAGGGAGGAGGAGAGAGAGAGAGGGAAAGAGAAGAAGGAAGGAAAGGAGTAAAAGGATTGAAGAAGGGAGGGTGGGAATGGAGGGAGGGAAGGAGGAAGGAAGGAAGGGGGGAGGGAGACAGATATATATGTATATATATATATATATATATATATATATATATATATATATATATATATATATATAATAAATATATATTATATATATATAATATATATATATATATAATATATATATATATATATATATATTATATATACATATATATATAATATATATATATATATATATATAATATATATATATATATATATATAATATATTATACATACATATAATATATATAATAAATAATATATATATATATATATATATATATATATATATATATATATATATAATATATATATATATATATATATATATATATATATATATATATATATATATATATATATAATATATGTAGTATATATATATATATATATATATATATACATACATATATAATGTATATATTTATTTATTTATCTATTTATATACAGAGAGAGTGAGAGAGAGAGACAGAGAGTGAGTGGTCTGGCACATGACAGAAGTCATTGCCTTCAGAAAGATGAGTATAAAGTTGACACGAAGCAAAAAATCCGAAGTTTAATTTGATTCACTAGTTTCCTTGAAGGTTAAAAAAAAAAAAAAAGTGCGCCTTTGCAGACAAGAGATTTCCACGAAGAAATAGTAGGAGAGGTAGATATCAAAAGAGCCAAATTAATTTCTTTGACTTTACAGTACAGTAACTTGATAACTGCTTGGAAATACCGGAGTTCCATTAGCATAACGCCCTTTATATTTTCACAGGCTTTTAGAAGCATAAAGGCAATGCAGTCCTGTGTTGACACTTCCCTGTGCCTGAAAGAGCCAAAGAAAACTGCAGTCTATTTATGGCGACGAATTTGCAGTGTACCATCATATCTCTCTTTTGCTTATTTTTGCCCTGAATTATGGTTGTTTATCTTTAAGCGTGGCTTTTGTTTGTTTGGTTAAGTAAGTCACGTTTTGATTTTATAGCATGGACAGTATGGTAAAGCTGAGTCTTTAGAGCTTTCGGTTATAATGACTTGTAAACAAAAGAGAGGTTTATCTGTTGGTCGCATTGGTGGAATTATTTTCGTATCTTTTTATATGAAATATGTAATGGTGACGTCAGCCATAGAAATTGAAATAAAACTTTTTTTTTTAGTGAGTAAAAGAGTAAGAAAATCACTTATGTAATCAAGGTTAAGTTAATGGCCGTGGAGTGATTTAACGTAAGATATATCACCTGCAAAGTCGTTTACAATCAAAGGTCGATTGGAGTTTGGCAGCTGAGTATCGGTTATTTTTCGCTGAAAAGTCTACGGGAATAAGACGCCCATTTACACTTACATTTTCTATATTTAGATATTTAGCTTAATCATCATCATCAGAAGAAGAAGAATAAAAAAAATAAGAAATCCATGTCAGATCCCTTAATCAAATTCAAATAAATATGAAATTCAATATCTTACTCCATAGATAAGCTTCCATAATACCTATCTACCATACGGAAGTAAGATAAAAGTCTGTAATATAATGGATAACATACTATAAGCAAAGTTATTGTCCACATATAGAAGATTTTTTAAAATGATGAATAATAGCTACTTTCACCACAAATGCGAGTCTCTTTGGCATCAAAATATTATGGAAAGAATGATACGATAGGAGATAGGAGTATATTGAAGAAAGAGAAGACAACTGGAGGAGAAGACGAAGGAGGAGGAGGAGGAGAGGAGGGGGGAGTGGTGAGGAGGAGGGGATATGGAGGGGGAGAAGGAAGAATATAGAGGAGAAAGAGGAGGAAGAGGAGGAGGAGGATGCGGGGTGAAGAGGGGCGACGGAGGAGAAGAAGGGGGAATAGGGAGGAGGGGGAGGAAGAAGAGGAGGAGGAGACGGAGGGGGTGGAGGAGGAGGAGAAGGAAGAGAAGCAGAAGAAGAAGAAGAAAAAGAAAGAAGAAGAAGAAGAAGAAAATCGATTGTGAGGAGGAGGAGGAGGAGGAGGAGGAGGAAGAGTTTATTTCAATTAGAGTCATTTTTATTATTATTATTTTTTCCCCAACGAAGATTATCATCCACGAGTCAAATTCGAGATAATGATCGATGGAGACGTAAAACCGACCGAATAAAATGCACCGCAACTCGAACAGATGATGGGACAAGCGCGGTGCCATTCGTTAACAAAATGCATCCCTAAGAGAGCTGCAATTTTCTTCCGTAACCAGGATAGATAATGTTAATTATGAGCTGTCAGAACGGGGATATTTATCATGGGAGGAGAGGCAGGGGGAGGGGGAAGAGGGGGGAGAGGGGAGGGATGGAGATTGAGAGAGAGAGAGAGGAGAGAGGAGAGAGGAGATTGGGTGAGAGAGATAGAGATAAATAGATAGATAGAAAGAGAGAGATAGATAAGAGCAATAAAAATAACGAAGGGAAGAAGGAAAAAAGGCGAAAGTAGAAAGAAAAGAGTAGAAAGATACGTAAGAAAGAATTGTGATCAAAGTTCGGTGGATATATCGACGCAAAGAACATAGAATAATTGCACCATATTTCTTAGTTATTGTTATTCCTTCATTTCGTGACACATTTAGTCAGCACAGCATAGATGAAGACATAATGTTGTCGTTTCTCTCTTTTTCTTTTATTGATCATTCTTTTTAGTTCGTTATTTTGATTCGATGAGTATATCACATTTCCTTCACCTCGTTTTATTTTCCCTAAATTTCTCTACCTACTTTTCCATCATCATTTAGCATGTGTGAGTGCCAAATTATTAAAGGGTGATGTTCAGGGATTGTTCAGGGTTGAGAAATGAAAACGATGAATCATTTTGAACAATCTCAAAATTGAGATTTAGTTGCGTGGAATAATTGGGCAATCAATCATACAAAATAAAAGAAAAGCCAATGAACCAGAATTCAGCAATAATTCTTAAAAGATTCCTTCTCTATTTAAATAAGCAATATTTCTGTTACTGTATATCTTTTTTCAATCATCATTTCTTAATCATATCTTTCGAATCCCTTTTTTATTTATTTATTTTTATTTTTTTATTTTATATATATATATATTTTTTTTTTCTTAATCCAGTGTTTCATATCAAATCTTTCTCAATAATTCCTTCTTCAACGTACCTTTCTTAAACACGTTCTTCCATACTCTTCCTGTCGCTTCCTCTCTTCCACTGACATCCGATAACAGAAAGCTGACACAGACCTCAGATAAGCACAAGGCCGTTTTCTCCTTTGTAACCGCCTTTGTCAGAGGATCGGAAGCCAGCTGTTTATGAACACGCTGATGAGGTCAGTTCAGGGTGGAGGTCTATGGCGTCTTTTGTGCGAGGAGCGTTTGATGTTGCCTAATTCATCATCCACAGGGGGCGCCCACATGGGGTTTATAGCATGGTGTTGTGTGCACCCTAAACGTCGGTTTCATTAGCGTTATTGGGTGAGGGAAACTTTGGGTAGTTCATGAACATGTGGCGTTCGAAGGGAATTGATTATAAAATGTTTGGATTAATGCATGTACTTCATGACGAATTGTATACAACTATCCAAAATGTGAAAAAAAGATAATACACATACATACATACATTTATATATGCACACACATACACACACACACACACACACACACACACACACACACACACATATGCATATACATTATGTTTGAGTATGTGTGTTAAAGCGACCAAGATAAACGACAGCATACTGGAATTCATCCCTATGGAAGCCACTTTCATTTCCGCTAATCCCCATTCGCTTGAACACAGAGAAAGAAAGAGAAAGATACAGGAATATCCGTTGATGAGGAACCTTTATGCGCAAGGGCTGTCAGGCAGTCATGACATAGAAATATGCCTAGACTTTTATGACTG
>NW_028234406.1:12715540-12720540 GCF_977035675.1 Penaeus japonicus | reverse complement strand
TGATAATAATGGCGATGACAATAGTTATGATAATAATGATGATGATAATAATGATAATGATACTGAATGTTATTGTTTTCTAAGTGATAAAACCTACACACTTATCATCCACCCACTTCCCTTCCTACTTTCTTTTATCAACACCTGCTTTCTTTTCACTTCTGTTTGACACTCACCTTCCATTCACTTATATTTACTTTTTATTCACTTATTTCCTCTTGCATTCAATATCTTTATATTTGTTAACTCTTGTTTCTATTTATTCTCTTCTTTTGCTCACACTGTTATATTATTTCTCTTATCCTAACTGCATTTTTATTTCCTTTCTTTACTGACAATTTTCTCTTCCTTCTTCCCTTTTACGCATATTTTTTACTTTCTGTTTCTCTTTTTATTATTTTTTCCCTTTTACATCATTCTTTAACTCGCTTTTTATCCTTAGTTTGTTTATTTCATTCAATATATTGCTCTTCAATTCTTTCTTTTACTCCCCTTTTATCCTTCTCCTTTCTCTTTCTCTTACCATACCTAACAAAATACCCAATGCCACTCTTCTCCTCTCATCCACTTCCTATCTTTAATCTTGTTTTTCTTTTTTTTCCTTTATTTTCCCTCATTTATTTCCCCTCTTTTCACATTCAGCTCCATTATTTAAGAGGCCATTCAGCAGTTCAGCTCAGCTCTCCATTTTTCCTCTTTCTTCTTCCTCTTGTCCCTAAAATTTGCCTTTCCTCCTTATTTCCTTTCTTTTTTCTTTCCTTTTTTTCTTTCTACCCTTCTATTCTATTCCTCTTTCCAACCTCTCCCTATAAATTTCTATTAATATCCCTTCTCTACCTTCTCTCCACTTTCTTATTTTCTCTTCCTCAACACTCACACAACCATCGAAACCCCTTGCCTCCCTACATCCTTTCTTTCCAGATCATATATTTCATTTATTTCTCTCTTCTACTCCTTTTCCTTTGCACTCAACATTTCACTCTCCCTTTTCCCTCTCCCTTCCCCCTTTTTCATTTCCCTTTCCTCTTTTCCCTCTTCCGTAAACTCGTCCTCTTCCCTTCCATATTCTTCTTTCCCTCCCTCTTTCTCTCGACCTTTCTCACCTAAGCCACCCCCCCCCCTTCTAAAAAACTATCCCATCCCTCTTTCCTCCTCCTCCTCCTCCTCCTCCCCCTAGCCACCCCCCCACCATCCCACTCCTCCCCCCCGCCCTCCCGCCCTCTATCCCCAGCCGCTTCCGGTGCATGTGTTCGTTGAAAATGTGCGAAATTGCATGTTGCTCTTATTTTTACGATCGCTAACTTTTGCAAATTGCCATGCCTTTATTTTCGCGATTATTTTCATTCCATTTGCGCTCATGCTGATGTTTAGTTTATCCTAGTATATTAAGGTGGAAGGGATTAGGGGGTTTAGGGGGGGGCAGGGGGGTAGAGGGAGAGGGGGTATGAAGAGGGAGTGGAAGTGAAAATATAAAAAATGTATATGCTTTTTTCTGTCTATCTGTTTCTTTGTATATTTTTTATATGTATGTGTGGATGTATGCACATGTATATCTATCTGTGTATTTATTTCTCCGGTTGTTTATTTTTGTTTATTTGATCATCACTTTGTATTTATATACCTCGTTTTACCTCTTCTCGGGTCTCTGCCTTTTCCTCTTTCTCTTCCTATTAAGCTGCCTTTCTCTTTCTCTCGCTTTCTCTATCTGTCTAACTCTCTCTCTCTCGCTCTCTCTCTTTCTCTCTCTCGCACCCCACCTCTCTCTCTGCCCTTTTCTCTCTCCTCTCCTCCTCTCTCTTCGTAACTATATCATCAACCTTCACTCTCTATTTTTTTCTCTTCCACTTTCTACCTCCATGTCTCTCAATGACTGTTCTTCTTATTCTTATTCTTTCTTCTAACAGTAAATAAGCTTTTGCATGAAAGTGCATGGGATTTGACCACACTTGAATGTTAACCTCATGATATTTGGTTGATCTACTGCAATATGTAGGAACTATGCAACGCTAAGCACGCATTTTGACCTCATGGCATGTCGGGTGAACAAAGGATGAACTGCAATATGTGGGAACCATGCAACACTAAACATGAATTTGGACCTCATGACAGCCGAGTGAACTTAGGCATGCACTAACTAGCTCTATCTTAGAAACTGCTGTTACGTATGAGAACTTTGAACTCAAAGTATTTTCCGGGAGTTTTGAGACATCTAATCCGTTTCTAAGTTCTGAGGTCGTTACCCTCTTTTCTTAGATTTTATTTCCATCTGTGCTATTCATGAGTTTTAATCATTTCATTATTCTTCGTTGTTGTTTTTTTTGTTTTTTTTTCCTTCCCGTTATTGGCCATCTTTATCATACACTTCTTTTACGTCCTCTATTTTATATTCTTCTTTCTAAACTCTTCGTCCTAATTCCCAAAAGGTCATAAATCTTTCAGAATGATTTATTTCAGCTTTGTTGGGTTTGATTTCTTTCTTGAGAGAGGGAAACAGGCAGACAGAGAGGGGAGAGAGAGAGGTAGAGAGAGGGGGGAGGGGGGGAGGGGGAGAGAGCCAGAGAGAGAAACTCTTTCTCTCTCTCTCTCTCTCTCTCTCTCTCTCTCTCTCTCTCTCTCTCTCTCTCTCTCTCTCTCTCTCTCTCTCTTTTCCTTTCGCTTCCCCTTCCTCTATCTTTCTTCATTTCTCTCTTTCTCTCTCTCTCTCTCTCTCTCTCTCTCTCTCTCTCTCTCTCTCTCTCTCTCTCTCTCTCCCTCTCTCGCTCCCCCTCCCTCTCTCTTTCTTTCTGTGTGTGTGTGTGTGTCTCGATGAAAAAAATAAGATAAACAGAAAAGTAGAAATAATAAAATGTTTCCCCTTCTAAAAAAGAGAAAAAAAAGGGGGAAATATATATATATAATCGGAAATTTGAGTAATTAATGAGGACTATTCTTCTCCTCGTAAAAGTCCCATCGCCCCCCTTCTACTGAGGAAAAGTTGAGACTCATTCAAAGTCCTTATTGTTCAAAGTTTAAAGATGATGGTGCTGTTGTATGGCTGAGGGAGACGAGAATTCTTCATAATCTGGATTTTGTCTTACTTGTTTTGAAAGATCTAGTAGACTATGTTTTTTTTTTTTTTCATGAAGATTGTGTTTTTCTGTGTGTGTGTTTTCTTTGGTTACTGGCTTTCAGGTGTTGGTTTGCTGATGATGGTTTGCTTTTATGTATTCTTTCTTTTTCTTACATTATGTATTTTTCTGTCTGTTTATCTGTTTATCTCTGGTTCTAGATCCTCTAGCATTCTCTCTCTCTCTATCTATCGATCTCGCTCTCTATTTCGCCTCTTAGTGACCCTCTCTCAAGATTCTCTCTCTCTCTCTCTCTCTCTCTCTCTCTCTCTCTCTCTCTCTCTCTCTCTCTCTCTCTCTCTCTCTCTCTCTCTCTCTCTCTCTCTCTCTCTCTCTCTCTCTCTTTCTCTCTATTTCGCCTCATAGTGACGCGTCGTTTGGAGAGATTGTGCCAATTACCTCAACGGCGCCTATTTTTCCTGTGTAATTAAGGGACGCGACGACAGCACGGTAATCGAGGTCCATGGAGACACCTATTTTTATCTTTCTATTTTTTTTTTTTTTTTTATTATTATTATTTTTTTAGGTGGAATACGTCACCGATTCTACACACACAAACGGACACACGAACAAACACACACACACACACACACACACACACACACACACACACACACACACACACACACACACACACACACACACACACACACACACATATATATATATATATATACTATATATATATATAATATATAAATATACGGATAATATATATATATAATATATATATATATATATATATATATACATATATAAATATATATATATTTATTTATATATATATATATAAATATATTATATAAATATATATTATATACGTATATTATATATATATATATATATATATTATATATATATATATATATATATATATATATATTTATATATGTGTGTTTGTGTGTGTGTGTGGTGTTGTGTGGTGTGTGTGTGTGTGGTGTGTGTGTGTGTGTGTGTGTGTATGTGTGGTTGTGTTGTAATGTGTGTGTGTATATATATAAATAAATCTATATATCTATATGTATATAGATATATATAATTATATATATATTATATTATATAATTATATATATATATATTTATATATAAGTATATAATATATATATATATATATAATAGGCTAATATATATATATATATATATGTATATATATATATATATATGTATATATACATAATATATATAATATATATATATATAATTTTAATATAACATATATATATATATATAGTATATATATATATAGATATATGTATATATAACATATATATATATATATATATATATATAATATATATATATATATATATATATATATTATATATAATAAATAATATATATATAATATATATATATATATATATATATATATTATGTATGTAATATATATATTAAAATATAAATATATATATATATATCGTAACATATATATATATATATAATATATATATATATATATATATATCTTTATACATATATATGTATGTATATATA
Source organism: Penaeus japonicus (assembly GCF_977035675.1). NCBI lineage: Eukaryota > Metazoa > Arthropoda > Malacostraca > Decapoda > Penaeidae > Penaeus > Penaeus japonicus. The sequence goes on along the minus strand of NW_028234406.1, from coordinate 12,715,939 downwards.
TCATATATATATATACAACACACATACACATATTATATACATATATATATATATATATATATATAGATATATAGATATATTTATATCTTATATATATATATACATATATATGTATGTATATATATAATATTATATACATAATATATATATATATATATATATATATATATTAATATATATATATATATATATATATATATATATATATATATATATATATAGACATACACACACATGTACACAAAGTAATATGCATAAATTCCCTCACAAAGCCAGCCCAGTCAGTGAGAACCAGCTCCCCCTCTCACCCCTACCCCCTTCGCACAGCATCTCAAAGAACGGCGGGCCCGACATCCCGTCCCGAGATCTCGCCCTAAGAGAGCGCATCTTTCTAAGCGA
>NW_028234406.1:12696387-12698887 GCF_977035675.1 Penaeus japonicus | reverse complement strand
GTATTGCAATCAGACAACATAAACACTTATCAAAAAAAGTTAAGTTTCCCCTCATAGTACGGTATAATTCATGCAACATACATTTCACTCAGATTTATGAAACAGCCGTAACAACAGCCAACCGTAGTATATAAACAGAATTCCAGGATGTTCTTAGGAAATTCAAGAGCACTTAGTGGGTCCCAGCCAAGACCTGCAGACTTAACGGACATAATTAACATCATAAATTACAGGGAGGATGTTACATCTCAGAATATAGAACCGTTGTGTCACGATATAAAAGAAAAAGTACGAACATATATGAAATTGATAGAGGAAACAAGGGCAGCTACCAGATACAGAGTCTGAGTGTGTAGTATGATATTATAATTTATTATCATTATGTTGATTATAGTGATAAGCACGTGACTACTGCGACAATGATAATAATAACGATAGTGTTAATATCAGAAATAATGATAATGATAGCGATAATAACAACAATGATTTGAAAGATGATAATGATAATGATAGCAGTAATTATAAGAAGAAGGCAATAGTAATAATGCAATTAATAATAATCAGTGTTATAATACTATCTCTTTTGTTATCGTTATTATCATTGTTGATGTTTTTATTGATACGATAAATTGCTATTATTATCAAATATAGTAGTTGTGTTAGTATCATTATATCACCATTTGTATAAGGAATTATAATAATAATAAGAATTATAATATTGATACGTATTATTATTACTATTATTACTGTTATCATAATCTCACTGTTATTATTATTATCACTGTCATACTTATCATCAATAATATCATCTGTTACTGTAATTATTTATAACTAACATCGTCTTCATCATTATTATGTGTTGTCTTTGCCATCATTATTATCAGTGTTATAATTGATGGTAATAGAGATATCATTTTATCTTTTTGTTATCAAAATTTTTATCTTTTCTGTCATCATCATTACAATTACTGTTATTATCATCACTATAATTTTTTATCATCATAATATCATTATTATTCGTTTCGTAGACATAATCATAATCAGAAGGATCATTAATATCTATATCATTATTAACATTAATAATTATATCATTATCATCATTAATATTTATATAATTATCAGCATAATCATTGTCATCCTCATCCTTGTCATAAATGTTAATTTTATTACTATCATCAACATTATTATTATCTTATTACTATTACCATCACTAAAATTGTTATAATTTTATCTATCACATTCCATTATCATTATTGGTATTGCTATTATTATCATTATCATCATCACTATTGTAATTGTTATTATTTTTGTCAGTATCATTATCATCAACATTATTATTATCATAATTATTGTTGTTGTTATTATTAGATATCATTGCTAATGAAGGTATCAGCATTATTATCATTGTTATTGTTTTATTGTTATTATTGTCATCATAAGCCTATTTTTAATGCCATTATGATTATTTTCATTCATACCATTATTAATATCATCATTATTATCATTACATTATCTCTAATGTTTTCATTGTCCTTACTGTTATTATCATCATTATCATTCATTCATATTGTCATTATTATTATTACTATTATTATCATGGTTATTATTGTCATTGCTATCAATATTGTAATGAAGATGGTGATAATGAAGATAATGATGTAAGGACGAAGATGATGATGATAATGATGTTATTTTTAGTGTTAGCAGTAGTACTGTATCACAATCCACATTTATAGTTATAGTTATCATTATTATTATCATCACAAATATCATGTCATTATTCCTTTGACATCCATGATACCACTTTTATTATCATAATTAATCATAACATTGAATATAATCCTTATCATCGTGATAGTAATTATAACCATGCTAACACGATAAAATATCCTGTTCATAACAAGTCTTTTTTTAGCATTGATGGTGATATCAATACTCTTCCGTGATACCGTGAGCTCTGCGTACGTCAAAGCTCGAATGATAACAAAGGTTAAATGAGGTCACCGTCGAAGCTAGTGGTCTGTCGTGTGTGTCAGGGTTAACGGCCTCGTTTTGGTCATTTTCGTCTTGTGGTTTTTGCCGTCGTCTTCGCATTGTCGCATCTCCAGTTGCATTGTTTTCGCTTTGTGTGTACGCCTTTTCCGGCATGTATTGGGAGAAAAAAATAAGAGTATGACGGCAACATCATTGTCCTTCGCAACTGCAGACGGTCGTATCGCTACGGTGACTATGGCAATGGCAAAAGGACTAAGGATACGGTTGTAAGTTTCATCCTGGGACACTGAGGAAGGAGAGAGGAAGATGCGGAGGATGTGTTCGGTACTGGATGGAAGACGTCGTGGCTGTATGGTAGGTGGTTGGGGGGGAGGGGTGGGGTGGGGTGGTAGGGGAGGGGGGAGGGGAGGGGGGGTTAAGCCAGGTCAGCCCGCATACAAAGGAAACCCGTGCGACGCTGGTCATAGATAGCTACACCCTAGAGTGCGCGGCGTGGGAGGGGTGC
>NW_028234406.1:12676387-12678887 GCF_977035675.1 Penaeus japonicus | reverse complement strand
AATCTACTTTAAATACTCATTATTTTTAAGCGATCTTATTTTTACGGTGTAAAGATGAATTTTGGAGAGACAGAATGATATATACATACATACATACATATATATATATATATATATATATATATATATATATATATATATATATATATATATATATATATATATATATATAACATATATATATATATATATATATATATATATATATATATATATATATATATATATATATAGAGAGAGAGAGAGAGAGAGAGAGAGAGAGAGAGAGAGAAATATAAGATATTTACATCAGCGCATGTACAAGTGTCTGTATATTACACATAGATACACTTACTACTACTAGTAAATGTTGCATATAGCTATGCATGTGTACTGTAAATATTTAGGCTTCTCAATAGAGAAGGAGCAGTCCACCCCTGAACATAAATATAAGCGGTGACAGGGCGTATATGTACAGAACTTGCAAGATTGGTTTAATCCCCGTGGGAGAGCAGGGAGACTACAGTGGAAATTATAGAGAGAACATTCTTTGATTGGTTTGGAATATATAAACTCACAGGCGTGAAAACACACGAATGCACACACACACAAACACACACATATACACACACACACACACACACACACACACACACACACACATACACAACACACATTCTCATGTAAAGTATACATAGGAACACATAAAATACTTTCTTGGTCTTGTGTCGTAAAAAAGAAAATCTTTCTCCAGGTACAGATTACTTGTCTAAAGTTAATTTGGAGCAGAATTGTAAACTGTTCCTCTGAAGGCTGTAAAACTTACTCCTCTTCTCGTTTCCTATTCCTTTTCATCTCGATATTCCCTTCCTTTACTTTCTAAATAATTTTCCTTGTCTCCCCTTTTACTGCAATTTCTAGGGTGGGAAGTATCATAATTATCAATGTTGCTGTGATCCTTCTTACTGTTATCGTCATATCATTCATTACATTTATCCTCATCGTTATAAATACCATTTTCTTATGTCTATTCTCTTCCTCTTTCTCATTCGCTTCCTTCATTTTCTTCTTCTCCCTCCTCATTTTTCTTCATTTCCTCTGCAGTTCTGTTTGCAAGTCTGTCTGTCTTTCTGCTAGTCTCTTCCTCCCTCACTCCCCTTTTTCAGAAGCAATAAGTTTATCTAAAGCCAAATAATATAGACGGATGGCGGTATCCCTCTCTAGTTCATCACACTTACAGGTTCTAACTGCAATGCCCGGGGAAATTACTTTACTGCTGGAAATTATATAGCAGACCCACTCAGACGCCAGAGGTAATTGTAACGTTAGGTCGACTTACGACTGAGGCTGTAATTTCGTTTCTGATAGATATCGCAAAGGGTCACTGTGCTTGCGTCGCCAAACGAAACTTGCGCGTGGCTGAATCTCTTTTCATAGTGATCACTCAGACCGTCTTTTTTTTTTTCAAACGCTGAGATCGCTGGGGTGGAAGGAGAAAGAGAGGGATAAAGGAAAGGGGGGAAAGGACAGAGAGAAAGGGAGAAAGAAAGAGAGAGAAATAAAGAAAGAGATAGATAGAGAGAGAGAGAATGTAACAGACAGATAGGGTTGGGAGCCGGAAAAGGAGAGGGGAAAGAGAGGGAGAAATAGAAAGGATTAAAGATGGTATAGAGATAGAAGAAGGACAATTAAATTCTGCGTTAACATGTCAGGACACGCTAATGATAATCTTATAATTTGTACGTTGTCAAAACACGCAATCATATACTTCACTTTCCAACCACCAATCTGCCTTATTATTTCTGCGTGTGGTTTCCTGTTTGTCAGTTTGTCCATTAAAATCTTTCATTTCGTATTTTCCCCTTTTCATCTCTCTGGAGAAGAAACACGAGGAAGCAAGGAACAATGGAAATGCGGCATATTAAAGAAAAAAATATATCGTATACAATGCAGACAAAAGACTTGGTTGAGAATTTTTGCGAAGTCTAATTCTAAAAGTTATTTGATGAATGAGATGATAATTCCATGATATTAACTTGCATGTCTTAGAATTACATGAACATGGTGTGGATATACCTTCCTTCTCCTCTCTGTCTGTCTATCTATCTATCCATCTGTCTATCTTTCTATCTATTTCTCAGACAGTCTAGATATAAATCTATCTTTCTATTCATCCCTATTTTTAAATCTTTATTTGTACATACAGTACATACATACATACATATAAATATATGGCCATACACACATACACACACACATACACGCACATACACATGTATGCGTGAGTGTCTATATATATGTATTTATGGATATATGTATATATAAATATACATATATCTATGTGATAACACACAGGACCATCAAACAGAGACAAAGGAATGAGCTCGAATAAACGGGAAAGTGAAGAAGAGGGAAAACAAATGTGAAAGGTAGAGAGAGACAGCGAGAGAAAATTATCGGGAAAAGTGCAGGAATGGAAACGTGACTGGGAGTTCAAACGCATCAGAGCTTACATGGGGCG
>NW_028234406.1:12651387-12661387 GCF_977035675.1 Penaeus japonicus | reverse complement strand
TATTTATATGTTTTATTTTCCTTTTTTTTTTTTTTTTTTTTTTTCCTTGTTTGTGCTTTTCTATTCTTCGTTCCTTTCTCTTTCTCTCATTAATATTCGTTACTACTATCAGTATCATCATCATTACTATCATTATTATCATAATTATTATTTTTATTATCATTGTTATTATCATCTTTGTTTTATTAGTAGTGCTATAATCATTATTGTAATAATTATTTTTACTATCATTATTGATATTGTTATTATCATTATGATCATGATTATTATCACCATTATCAACATCATCATTTTCTTATCATGGTGATTATTATTACCAATGTCATTGATGTTACTGCTCACATCATTACCATCAGTATCATAATTATCATCCTTATCATTATCATCATTACTAAAATCATCACCATCATCATCATCATCATCATAAGAAAGAGAACGAAACAAAAAATCGAAATAGGGAAATAAAGATATCAAAAAACGAAAAAAAAAAACAGGAAGAAAAAGACACAAAAGCACACAATAAAGAAGAAGAAGAAGAAGAAAAATTACCAAAAGCTGTAACAGGAACACAAAGGAACACCAAAGGCACGAGCTCCAAGGTCCTTCTCCCTACAGCCGCGTCTCCGTCTGGCCTTCGTGATCATTATCCATCCATCCATCCATCACCTTAATTGGATAGGAGAGCGATCTGTGGTAGATAGATGGATAGAGCAATGGTAGATAGGTAGATTTAGTAGATAGATAGAGAGGGTGTAGGGAGGGGAAGGGAGGGAGGGAGGGAGGGGAAGAGGGAGAGAGGGGAGGGGAGAAGAGGAGGGTGAAAGAGGGAGGGAGAGAGAGGAGAGAGAGGATAGAGTGATATGAGTGAGTGAGATAGAGAGAGAGAGTGAGAGAGAGAATAGATAGAGATGAGTAAGAGGAGAAGATAGAATAGAAATAGTGAGAGAGAGAGAGAGAGAGAGAGAGAGAGAGAATATCTGAGAGTGAATCAGAAAAAAAAGATAAACAACTATTCAGATACAGACACACAGACAGTCAGAAGGACAGAACAACCCAGCAACCCAGCCTGCATCTCCCCTCCTCGCCTCCCCAGCCTCCCTCTCCCCTCTCTCCCCTCAGCGTTGGTGACCCCCTCACCTCCCTCTCCCCTCTCTCCCCTCCTCGTCTCCTCAGCCTTCCTCTCCCCTCTCTCCCCTCTGCATTGGTGGAAGGTGAGAGGGGAAAGCGCGCCCCCCGCCGGACGCCACCGGTCATGAGCTGGTGGCAGGCGGCTAAGGCGAATCCGGCCGCCCATTTGCCCTCGAACCGGGCGGGAGATTCCTCTGTCTCTCTTCTATTGTCTTGGTTATTCTCTTTCTCTCAAGCTCTTCCTCTCTATGTTTTTCTTTGTTTTCTCTCTCTCTCTCTCTTTCTCTTCTTCTGTCTTGCTTAATCTCTTTCACTCTTACTTATTCTCTTTTTCTCGTTCTTTTTCCCTCTTACTTATTCTCCTTTTCTCGCTCTCTCTCCTTCTTACTTATTCTCTTTCTCTCGCTATCTTCCGCACTTTCTTATTCTCTTTATTTCGCTCTCTTTCCCTCTTATTTATTCTTTACTCTGTCACTCTCTTTCCTCTTTCTCTTTTTCCGTCGTGCTTATTCCTTCTCTGCATTCATTCTCTCTCCCTCTCTATTTTCTATTCCTTTCTCTGGCCTATGCTTTGTAACAATAGAAAATACAATTTTTCCTTCTATAACAAAAAATATTCGGGTCTTCCATTAAGGAATCAAAGAGACTGTCTGATAAAAGAAAAAAATGAAATGATATATATATATATATATATATATATATATATATATATACATATTTACATATATAACGGAAAAAGGCAAAAAAGGATTAAAAAAAGCGATTCAAATATTTGAATGCATTCAACAGTAAGAGATAAAGAGCAATGAAAACTAATGGAAAATGGAATGCGAGGAAAAGCATTGATTTACTGTACGAAGTAACTGAATTTTTTCCCTCTCTATATAATAGAAGAAGAAGAAAAAAACAACAACGGGGGAAGGGCGGGAGAGAATCCTAGATGTTGACAAAATTTCTGCCATTTAACAGATTGCATCCTCCCGCCTCCATTTCCCCCTCTCCTCCTGCTGCCACCAAAACAGAATGACAGCGTCTCCACTTCCCCCGCAGGAGCGACGCAGGAGCTGAGGAGAGACTGAGACGTCATTCTATTAGACATTTGCTCGTTTTCGGTTGTTATGCAGGGAAGAGGGGGGACTTAGGAAAAAAAATGATGATATACAGAGGGAAGTTGGTTTTCCACAAGGCAATGTTTGTAGAAAAACAAAAAAATTACTCCCTTCTTATTTTTGCGAAATCTTCGTGTGATCCCTGTCTATACGTCTCATTTTCCAAGCAGACTTTTTTGGGTTTTATTCGAGTAAACAAGCCATTTAAAAGTGTTTGCTAAATATAGACTGCCCGCGAAGAGAAGACAAGCAACCACCAAATGCCCTGGCGTTGTCTGCCTGTGTGAAGGGGATTTCTGGGTGAAGTCAGTCAAATGTCCCAGACTGGAAATAATTTGGCGAGAGGTAGACATTGTTGACGTTTTGCTGCGTTGGATCCTTCAGCAACAGGATTCTATCTTTGCTTTCTCTGTTTCGGTCGCGTTGCAAGTTGGGAGACTGCAACAGAGGGCTGTTGATTTGATTTCTTGCATTTTATATAAATTGATAGATTTATATAGATTGACAAAAAAGAAAGAAAGAAAAAAAAAACACTCGCAGGCAAGAAAAAGTCTGACTCGTGACTACCAACGAAAATTAAAAAAAAATAAAAACATGAAAAAACAACTGCATTGAATAGCAATAGAGAAAGGACTAAGTGACACTTCTCAGTTACCGTTCTAATGTATCATTGTCTCTCCGTGTGGTTTAATCATCCCGTTGCTGCTGAACTCGTAAGCCGCTTAATCATGAAGGCAATTAGATGCAGGATTCGTCTACAGAAATACTTCGAATTCCACACTGTGTAACTAGAAGCAGATTCCACACATATGTACGTACAATAGGGTATTTCAATAATTGCAACTTTTGAAATGTCATTGTGACTGTACAAAAATAGGCTCCATATATCATAAAAATAAAATGTGAAAAAAATCAGCTTGATCTGATAACGTTTAGGGGTTGCACTTTTCAATTTAATATATTACGCATTTCCGCGGAAATGGGGCCGCGCAGCGGACGAGGTCCACGGACTTCGAACTTCCTCGCTAACGTTAAGTGATGATAGTTCCCTTCCGAATCGCAATCAAATTTGTGTCTTTAGGTGCATCAAGTTCCTCGCTGACCTTGGGAACCTAAATATTGCATGCAACAAATTTCTCACAGACCTTAAGCACTTAAATACCGCATATAGCAAGTTCCTCAATGACCTTAGGTCGGAAGTTTTTCAATACTTCTAGTTCCTCACTGAACTTAATGGCCTGTAAAGTAATGTCGTGTTTCTTCAATAAGCATATAAACGTTAGTTAATTAATAACATTATTATACATTCCAACAAGCTTCTGTTGCTACTTGTTTGTGATATATTGGCACGATATAATTCGCTGAAAGTGTTTGATTGAAATCCAAACTTTTCTGGACGACAAATTGCTTTGAAACTTGTGACTAAATTGAAGAATTATATCAGATATTTGGACTGAAGACTATTACTAAACTAAATGCCATCACAAAAGTACTTAACATAAAGAAAGTATATTATTATACACAGGAGGAGAGTTTGAAAGCTTCGTTTATTGCTACTGAAATCGTATCTTTCAAAGGTAAAAGACAACCGAGAGAGTGCTACAAGAAGACATCGAGTGGTATGAAGCAAAGTTAAATGGTAGTGCTGTATCCACTGGTTCTGCTGACCATAAAGCCTACTAAAAGGAAGGAATACAGAAATAAGAGGAAATGTAGTCTGTCAAATAAATTACTGAGTGAGATTCAGGAATATGTGAAAACGATACAGAATCTGTATCGTTTTCACATATTCACATCATCTGATGATGAACATGACAACGGAAACTTAATCTTCCTCAACCTTTGAAGATTTATCCACTCCTGATGACTGCCAGAAGGGAAACGGAAATACGCCACGGAAATAATGCAACAAATTTTACTGATGTTTTTTTTCTCAAGTAGTAGGTCTTGACAGCAGATTGATTCCTTTAGATACTACCATTTTCCACAAGAAAAGGCAAGCAACTATTGGTAAAAGATATGACACTCTAGCTTCATTGAGGATAACCAATATGAATAAAAACATGTCATAACCTCAGGGAATTAACAGAAGTGATTGATTTTTATGAAGATATAAATGATGAGGTCCGTTTTCAGTGGCCAATTAACTTTAATGCTATTGACGGGTAACCATTCATGAACTACTGAACAGACATGCAAAATTATTTTGTCTTGAGTCCTTAAAAGAATTTAAAAAACAATACTGCCTAGGATATTTGTGCCAGTTGGTGTTAGGTGGTTAGGTTATGTGTTCATCATTACATGTTTGAATATCACTTGATGTTGTACTTGATAAATTATGAAGTATTGAAAATGCTGATTTGCCATCCAAAACAAAAGTTGGCTTGAAAGACAGTTTGATTAGATGCTTGGGGACATTGCAAAAGAACCCTACTGTTATCAAAGGTATCTTCGAGTTCTCCAAGATCCATTTCTTTTGCTGGCGAAAAGCTGTCATTAGTACAGAGCCGACAATATTTCAGACAGCATTTGGGGCATCTCAAATGTGTTCAGAAGTAGGGATCAGATTAGGGTTTGACAAATCCTACTTTGCATCCATCAGTAGATATCTGCATAACACAGATGTCATTTTCATGCCACTCTCGCACGATACTGACAGCATACATGAGGTATTTGGTATGCTGAAAATGGAATCGGAAAAAGCTGGATATACAAACCAGCCAAACCTGAAGGATCGAATTTGGTACAATTTTTCCTATGAGAAGTTATGGAACCTCACCACAGAAAAGTTTGTGAATGTCCCAGGTTTTTCGGAGTGTTTAGTTCTCCTTTGTTTCATTATATATGGGATATCAAATACACGGTAATTGCGGATAGGGAAATATAGTACATGTGAGAAGTTGTTGCATATTATAGATATTGCCAATAAAAGATACGTTTCTAGTTTGTCATATACTTTCACCATGTATAATATTATGCTTAATTGTAGAAAAAAATCATCTTAAAAACTAGAATTATACTATACACGATTAAATAAATCAACATAATGTGAATACATCGTTAAGTAATTACTGCTAAAATGACGAAGAAAATATAGAAAACGGGAATTTCACCCCAGACTAATCTAATTATTTAACCATATTTTTCGTATCTTTGAGTTAAAAGTGCAATAGGTAAATATTGATAAAAACAAATAAAAATGGTATCACTAGTCATGAAAAATTAAATGGAGCCTACTTCTGAACAGTCCCCGTGAATTTGAATGATTTTTCAAAAATCACCGATTATTGAAATACCCTAACGTACAACCCAACGCGCACACAACCCTCCCACCCCCCCACCCACCCACAGACACACATATGACCTCCCCTCCCTTACACAAACACACACACATGACCCCCTCCCCTCTCTCTCTCTCACACACACACACACACACATGACCCCCTCCCCCCCTCTCTTTCTCACACACACACACACAGTCAGCCCCCCCCCCCCCTGAACCCGCCCAGCCAACCCACAGGCGTCGGAAATACCAGCCCAGCTGCCACACGCCAGACCAACCCGCGCGGCGATAGAGCGGTCAGTCCAGGATGACCTCGCTGAATCAAACTTCCTCGCTCCGGAGTGATAAAGCGACGGACGCACCACGCACAGAAGGCGGGGGGGTGGGGGGAGGTAGGGAGGAGGATGAGGCAAAGGGGTAAGGGGTAGGGGGGGGGCGATTGGCGGGGGCGCTTGTGGGGAAAAGAGAAGGGACGCGGAGGATGGAAATGTGTATGCAAGTGCGTGTGTTGCTTGTCAGTTTGCATACAAGAATGATTGTCTTTATGTATATTTATATATATAAATATATAGATATATAAATATATAAATATATATATATATATATATACATCTATATATGTACATATATATGTACACACACACACACACACACACATATATATATATATATATATATGATTTTATATACATACACACACACACACACACACACACACATATATATATATATATATATATATATATATATATATATATATATATATATATATATATGCACATACACACACACACACACACACACACACACATACACACACGCACGCACAGACACACATTTTGATTAGTGTTATATTTAATTTCATTCCTTATCATTGCGCTAATCGTTCATATATTTGTAATATTTTATCATCTTCCCACAGGTACGTCTACAACTTCCGCTTGATTGGAAAGTATATCGAGACAGCCAGGTAAATACATTATGATGCTACATGTTACGCTTAACTAGTGAATGATCTACGATTTCATAATGCGTTTTTATTTCTCAAGTTTTATCATTAGTCTTACTATCATCGTTATTATCATCTTTTCGTTGTTCATGTCCTCAATATTATCTAAATTGACCAAAAAAAAAAAAAAAAAAAAAAATGGCGTTACATTGTTTTTTTTTTTTTTTTGTTTTTTTTTTTTTTTTTTTTTTTTTTTGCATCACATCGTCTCACTTCAAAATTCCTTTTTCTCACCTTTCTTTTTCCCGTGACTTCGCCATCCGCCATCCGCCTCAACTCATCCAACCTCATGACTCGGCAGGAGGAAAACTCATCTCACTCTCATTAACTCGAGGTGATGAACCCTCAGGTCGCCAAGCCATGGGGAAACTAAGATATTTTTTTTCTTTAATAGTTGTTCATGGTGGTTATTATTTAGTTTAATTGCCATTTATAGGAGGGTTTGGTCATTATGATAGTGAGCTTGTTAGTTCATTGATCGTTAAGGTCATCAGATTAATGGTTATTCTCATAACTATTGTATTGCTATTACTGTTAGAGAAATATAACAGTTTGATAGTTATGATTGTTAGTTTTATAAAAGCTTAATAAATATAATAGCTCTTTTGTTTTAACAGTTTGATAGTTTTGATTAAAAAAAAATATATATATATACATATATACATACATATATATATATATAATATACATACATATATATATATATAATACTTTACTCATTATAGTACTTTGATAGCGATTAATATGAATAGGTATTTATGGCTGATTAGTTAGAAAGTTATGATATATCCGTTTAATAGTCATATGAGCTTTGCGATTAGTTATGATAATTAGCTTAAGAATGAGTTCACTATTCAATCATAATACTTATGATGAATGTTCTAATAGTCATAAGAGGTAGTTCGATAGTTTAAGAAGTTAATTTCGATAATGTGAATGTTTAAATTGCTATTTCGGTAATATAATAGCTTAATAGTTATATTCCTTTAACAGATATAATAGTATAATAGTCATGCCATCTAGAATAAGTATCTGTTTGCATATCCTTGCCATGATTTCAAGAATTAAGTCTCGTTCATACTCATTTGTGGTGCAAATAGGCAGGAATTCCCTGGTAATTATGTGGAGTAATTAGCATTAGATTAAGTGTGTTTTGGAAATTCGGAGTTTCAGGATTAGGATGTATTAGATACTCCATTTTGATTTTAAAAAAAGAATCTTAATCGCCTCAAAAATGGAAATCACAAGACGGATAAGATAAGCAAACTACACATTCATGAATATATTTCCGTCCGTTTACTTTTTCACTTTGTTATTAAAAAAAAAAATACATATATAGACTGAGTCTCCAACGAATCACAAGCAAACACGAAGACGAAGACAGGTAAAAGAAGGAAACTGAGTTAAACAGATGAGAGTCCACTGAGAGGCACTGGCACTGGCGCGTCTGAGGTACAAGAAGTGGAGGACAGTCGAGAGTCCCGCGCGGTGTTATGGACCTCCACGTCCCGTCGTCGATATTGGTTATGCTGGTCCCAAGGGCGATGGGGATGGAGCCCGCCCTTCGCTCCCTTCGCCCTCCTTCCACTGTGCTCCTGCTATCCTCTTCCTATCCCTTCGCTATCGTTTCACTCTTCATCCCTTCTCCATTCTTGTACTTTCTCCCTTCCGCTATCTTTCTATTATCCCTTGATCATCTTTCCATTCTCCCCTTCACCATCCTTCCACTGTGCTCCTGCTATCCTCTTCCTATCCCTTTGCCATCGTTTCATTCTCCATCCCTTCTCTATCCTTGTACTCTCTCCCTTCCGCTATACTTCTATCATCCTTTGATCATCCTTCCATCATCCCCTTCACCATCCTTCCACTTTCATTTCCACTATCCTTTCTCCTTTCGCTGTCTTTCCACCGTGTTCGCACTCTCCTTCCGCTCATCTTTCTACCATCCACCCACTCTCCTTTCAGCACATCTCCACCCTCATTCCATCTCCTTCCATCTTCATTCCCTACTCCCTCCATCATCCTTCCATCCGTCTCCCCTCATCTGTCCACCCTCCATCTCATGACGAAGCTGCCTTATAAAAATGGCTTTCCCTCCCGGCCAGACGGAGATGCCATTATGCTGGTTTTGCATACATTATGCGTGTGCGTTAAACCCGGATCATAATATGTTGATCGGGGAATAAAGATGCATGGGTCCTACGGGCAGTAAATGTACCTATTGAATATCAATGTCGAAATCATTACTTAGAAAAAGAAGACAAAAAAGAAAAAAAAAGAAACTGTAATTAGTAATATATCGAATATCACCGCGCATTTCCTACGAAAGGGAAACTGGGATTAGTTATAACATGAACGACTATACAAAAATAACAACAAATGTTATAACTGTACAAAAATAACAACATAAAGTCACCGCACACGCTCGCTAGTTTGCAACAACCTGAGTGCCTTTCAGCGCTCGGGATTACACCTCCTGGACACCGCCCTGCTCGCTCGGTTTGTGTGTGTCTAGTAGCTTAGTGTATCTGTTTGTGTAAGGTATTCAGTAAATTTAGAATTTTAGAAAGATATTGAAAACATCGACGGAGAATCAAAATATAATAGTGTTTAAGGGACAGGATATTCAATGTGTAGTGAATTTGGTAATGATAATTGGACAGTCTTTCACATGAACATATCATGAAGGGACAATATTTAATGGAAAGAGTTTTCTGGGCATTCAGATTGAATATATATATATATATATATATAATACTTTACTTATTATAGTACTTTGATAGTGATGAATATGAATAGGTATTTATTGGTAATACAAATGAGACAACATAAACATATTTCTCCTCAAAAAGAGATTTAAAAAAAATCCAAGATGGAGTCAGTGTGGGTGTCGCAATACTGGTGTTTGGTTAATGATGAAAGAAGGAGGTGTTAGAGGAAAACTTGATCTTGCATAGTTAAGTTCTAATGATCATGGAAAGATTTATCTTGTAGATATCCTGTTCCTCATTAAAGAAGAAGCTCTTGTGTCTGTCTGGAAACTGATGGGGAGAATAAGAAAAAAAAAGTGAATCCACAAAAAAAATCTAATATTATAACGATAATATAATGAAGATGCATGATATAATGAAGACAGCAATCCAACCATAAACCTAACTGCAAAGGCGCTCCAACATAAGATAATGCCTTTCCTGAAGATTATTCGAGTCTCCGAGTGCATCTTGCTTAAAGAAGGGACGTTAAGGCTATAGACGCAAACCCATTGACACAAAGTGATATTTACAGCAGCGGCTTAGGGTGAGTGTGGCAAGGCTTGCATATGGTTGACCGGCTTGAACGTGTCTGCGGTGGGAATGTCTGTCTGTTTAGGGGGGTGGGGAGGTGAAGAGAGAGAGAGAGAGAGAGAGAGAAAGAGAGAGAGAGAGAGAGTATGTGTGTGTGGGTGTGGGTGTGTGTGTGAGAGAGAGAGAA
>NW_028234406.1:12631387-12633887 GCF_977035675.1 Penaeus japonicus | reverse complement strand
AAAAAAAAAAAAAAAAAAAAAAAAAAAAACTAAACAAGAAAACTAAATAAGGAGCCCTAAGTCGACAGCCCGAATCGCACAGGTGAGGTTCCCCTTAAAACCTGTACCCACTGACACGCACTCGGCGTCACAAGAACAACATCCACCGCCGCGCCCTTTCACAAAAGCTGGCCGCCTCATCACTAATTCACGGTTTTGCTTGAGTGTTCGTAGTTGTTCTCTAGTAGTGTGTTGCTGCTTGTGTGCGTGGAACACAGGTGCACACGCTTATATGCACGTAGAGACGGACACACACACACGCACGTAGAGATAGACACACACACGGAGAGATAGACACACACACGGAGAGATAGACACACACACGGAGAGATAGACACACACACGGAGAGATAGACACACACACGCACGCAGAGACAGACACACGCACGCACGCAGACACACACACACACACACACACACACAAACACACACACACACACACACGCTCACACTCACAGTCAAGCGCACCTTGCATCGCCACACCTCGTATTTTGGATGATTTTCCCCAATACCATCTTGCAACGGGAATCCGAGGCGCCGCTGATCCCAGGGACTATTCACCTAGGTCCCCCCCACCCCACCCCCACCACATCCCATTCAACTTCCATCAGAGCATCGCGAGCCCCCCCCCCCATCCCCACCCCCACCACATCCCATTCAACTTCCATCAGAGCATCGCGAGTCCTCCCCCCCCCCCCACCAACACAAAACAAAAAAAAAAAAAAAAAAAAAAAAAAAAAGAGAGAAGAGAAAAAAAACACAACAAAAAAAAAAAAAAAAAAAAAAAAAAAAGAGAGAGAGAGATAAAAAAGGGGAGTTTTCACAGCTTGAGAAGTTAAAGCGAAACTTCTCTTCAATTAAACATTCAGGATATTTTTGCTTTAGTCTGCTTTAGCTTTACGTGTCATTTATCAATAGTCTAGCCTGACACGAGTCTCCCACCTAATGGATTTTCGTTAAACTAGTAAATATTTTCGTAATTCTGATATTTTCTTTTGAGTCCCACTGACGCCAGTACCATTTGCTATTGCTACCTGCAATGTAGATAGTTCAAATGACCGGTAAATGCTTTTTATGAAATACAATTGCATAAATCTAGTTTTCTATTGACTGTTCACTGTTCATGTCCAATTATCATTGTCAAAGTTCTAAAATACTTGGGACACTTAGATAATGCATCAAATTGGACACAAGTAATAGATAGAGGACACAGATATAAACGGAGATCATTGTAGTCATAATAGCATATTTTCATAAAGCAAAAGAGGCAATAGATATTTTTCGATGGCATTTCTTCACTAAAACTACGTGTTATATTCATGGATATAACATCGAAACGCATTAATCAAATCTTTATACGTTCACATTTATACGATTTCTACGCATGAGTGTCAGTCCTTACTCTGTTGCATTGCATTGAGTAAACCGTTGGGGAGAGTAATCAATTTAATGTACTTCATTATCAACCCTTTTTTAATATAACTACATGATGAATTTACCATGTTATCTACCTAATGAAAAAGTATGCTTCTTAGTGTATTTCATCATTCACTTTTTACCGGAATATATACCATACAATCTTCACAGATTATTACAAACCATATCTAAAGGAAAAAGACTCTATTGAAACATGAATTACATACATAGTTCCTTTTTGAATCGGCGACTTTCTGATACTTAAAATCAATTCCTTCACTCAACGCTGACTTCCTCTTCCTGGCGTAACAATCGGCAAAGCATCTCCCTCTTGCAGATCCTCTTTGCGAAATCGCCAAAAGGCTGACAGACTCTTTGCAAATTCAGCCGAAGAGAGCTTCATTACCGGGCTTCCTCTCTTCATATGCAAAGCAAGATGATTTAGAGATCACGTGTGCTATATAGTGGATGTTGATGATGATGCATCGCGTGTGATAAAACTGCGGAAGTGAGTGCGGATGTAAGCATGTGGATGTGTCTAGATGTTGATGGAGATGTGTATAGGGTGTGTGTGTGTGTGCTGTATTGTTGTTCATTTTGATTGGAAACTTGGTGATGTGACATGTGTATGTGTTTATATGTTGGTGGATATGTGTGTGGATGATGTGTGTGGATGATGTGGTGCTGTGTATTCTTGTTGTCGATATACTTTAAGCAGGATGGATATAAAGAGAATACCCATATAAGGACTTATTAAAGACATGCTAATAATACTGAAAATGACATGAAACTTACGTTCACGAAACAATAACTTTTCTTTTGCTCTTATAGGTTGATCTCAAGATGGGTTGAAATTGGCCAAGAGCAAATTGGTGAGCATACACATGTATTGCAGGAAACGTATTGCAGTTATTTGAATTCACGCGAAGCCTTTTAAGATGTTTAAAGCAAAAAAAGTTAATCTGGTTATACTACTATTCAAATAAACCTTATCGAAAGAAATCATGCCCCTTCCCGCTTCCCGCTTCCCGCTTCCCGCTTCCCG
>NW_028234406.1:12596387-12598887 GCF_977035675.1 Penaeus japonicus | reverse complement strand
CATTCTGTCTCTCCTCCTCCTATCTCTGTCTTGACTCTTCCTGCCACGTCATTCCTTGGCGCAGTTTATTGATCCGCCTAAATTTCTGTTGTCATGCCTTCCCATCTTCATTACCATTCATTTCCTTCTGAATCTTCGCCATCTTTGGGAATTTTCTTGTCGTTCTCATGCAGTCTGATGCCTGTTTATGTCTGTCGTCTTATTGTTGGCGATGTATTTTTTTTTTCTTTTTTTAATCTTTTCTTTTTATTCTTCTTACTCCTCGTACTGTTTATGTTCCTTTTTTTTCTCTTTTTTAGTCTATTCTTCCCCCTTCCCCTAATTTTGCTTGTTGTTCTTCTTCTCCATTTCATCCTCCTCCACCTTTTGTGCATATTTTCTTCCTCATCCTATTTTCTGCACACTTTATTTTTTTCCTCCTTCTCCTCCTCCTTTTTCTTCTCCATCTTTTCCTCCTTGCTCTCCTCCTCCTCCTCCTCCTCTTCCTTTTACTGACCCCACATCTTCCTTTTTTTCATCAGACTTATATGATTATTAATGCGATAAAAAATATTTTTCTAAAGATTGTCAGGTAATAACCAGCAATACACATACATAAAAGATTGAGAGAGAGAGAGAGAGAGAGAGAGAGAGAGAGAGAGAGAGAGAGAGAGAGAGAGAGAGAGAGAGAGAGAGAAATAGAGAGAGAGAAAGAGAAAGAGAGAGAGAGAGAGAATTCACAACCACATTCTATTTCTTCATCCCATCCTTTCCTCCCTCTACTAACTCTCCATATCCTCTCCTTCCTCCTTCCTCTATTCCTCCCTCCCCTCTCCTACTTCCTTTTCACCCCCTTTCTTTCTACGTACCCGCCATCATCTCTCTCCCCTTCTACTCCCTCTACCCTGTCTACTATCCCCCTTCTACTCTTCCTTCCTTCCTTCCTCCTTCCTCCTCCCCCTTCCCCTCCATCACCCTACTTCCCCCTCTTCCTCCTTCTCCCCCTTTCTCTCTTTTTTATTTCTTTGCTATCTACCTATCTCTCACTTTCTTTCTCTCTCTCTCCTTTTCTCTCTTCTCATCCCCCCTCCCCCTATCCCTCTCTCCCTCCCCCTCTTTCCCCTCCTTCCCTTCCCCCTCTCCCTCCCTCCCTCCCCCTCTTTCCCCTCCTTCCTCCCCCTCTCCCTCCCTCCCTCCCCCTCCTTCCTCTCCCTCCTTCCCTCCCCCTCTTTCCCCTCTTTCCCTCCCCCTCTTTCCCCTCTTTCCCTCCCCCTCCTTCTCCTTCCCTTCCTCCCCCCATCCCACCCCTTTCCCCCCCAACCCACAAAACAACATGGCGTGATGCGTCTCCCGCGCGCGCTCTCCCTCCCCTTCCCTTCGTGACGCCGTAACCTAATTTTAAACTCCCAGATGAAATGCGTGAGACGGAGAATGTTTGCAGGTAAATATCCATTCCGGTGATAACACATTTACCTGATTCTGTACACGGTTTGGTCCACGGAGGTCGAGGGACGTCTTCTTCCTGGCGGGTTTAATCAAGGTTCCCGTTTTCGTTCTTGTTTTGGTTGGGGCAGCAGGCTCGGTGCTTGTGTTGATGTGGTATGGATGCGTTGGTAGAACTAGGTAATGTATAACTGTATATATACAGTTATATGTATGTATGTATGTATATATATATATATAGATCGATAGATAGATAGATAGATAGATAGATAGATAGATTATATATATATATATATATATATATATATATATATATATATATATATATACATATATATATACATACAGAGATTAAGCAGTTATGCATTCAATCTTCTAATTGACAAATTCACGTGAATACTCGCTTATCTTTGCGCAAATAACACAGAGATATAACAAGCACTCTACACTCAAGTCAGAAAAGCATGCAAAGTCAGCTTATCTTCTTGATAAGATCTATGCTTGGAACTTTTATCTTCCTGAACGAGACTCGCATGAACTTCACGATGCAACCTCATAGTCGTTATGAGGGCTTTACGCATTTTGTGACGAGAGAAAGACTAGATATTTGACATAAACTTATATGGCTTTGTGTGTGTGTGTGTGTGTGTGTGTGTGTGTGTGTGTGTGTGTGTGCTTAGGAAAACATTTATCACCATAGAAAGACTGTATAAGCAAGTTGATACCGGATTGCAAAAAAAAAAAAAAAAAAAAGAAGAAAAAAAAATCTAATTTTTCAACGAAACACATCTTTTCCTTGTTAATATTTTGATATTAAAAATAAAAAAAAACATCAAAGTCATTTGTGATACATGAGAATCTCAGCGAGATCAATCTAATAGCTGTTATCAGTACCTCCTTCCTTAGTTTTTAAGAAAGGAAAGGATATGATAAGGTTTCTTGCTTGTTAATGCTTCTAAAGCGTCTTTAAGCAATTTTTTCTTTTAGTTTAAAAAAATACATCATGATCTATACATAGTGTGTGTGGTGACGATATATCCTAATCGTCTATATTTATCTTAAGTATCATTACCATTAT
>NW_028234406.1:12568887-12571387 GCF_977035675.1 Penaeus japonicus | reverse complement strand
GTATTATTGCAACTCTGACACGTAAATGTAAACCGAACAATAGCTATGTTGCAACGGCTCTCCCATCTGGTTGACAAATTATTATGCAGATGATTGTTAACACAAGCGCGTGAAAACTGAAAAACTTTGTTTGATATAATACGGTATTGGTTTAACAATTATTTATTGTTTTGTTAATGAAGTCAGTAGGCGTGTAGCGGGCATGTGTGCAGATGTGTTCGTGTTTGTGCTTGCATTCTGTTGGGAGATTATGATATTTATCATTGCGTTTTAGTTATTTGTTGTATGTTGCAAGCTGATTGAAATCTTCTGACTTGGGAATGTACCTGTCCACTCCTGATCAGTTAGTTTCCTTTATTGGGATGTTTACATTTCTTGTTATTTGCTTATTGTTTCATATTTGTCACTAAGAACCGTCTTTATTATTATACTAAGAACCGTCTTTATTATTATACTAAGAACTGTCTATATTATTCTCAGATTTTACACATCACACACCATTATGAACCGACTTTATAGTATGCAGAATCGCCCTCCCTTGCCCATTCATGCAATACAAAGGGAGTGTCAGTTGTATCTGCAACGGGGAAGTGACGCAGCGAGTGCCAGGCGCCGTGCGTGTTGTGACGTGTTCGATCTGGCGAGGGCGGGCGGGAAGGCGTAAAAAATGATTATTTCATGGAGGGACTTTCAAAATGACGTGTGGGTAGGTGTGTCAGGGTGTGTCTGTGTGTGTATTTGTGTTTGTATGCGTGTGAGTGCGAGTGTCATCTCTTTTTATGTGTTATTATTATTTGTTTTTTTTTTTTTATCGTGAGAGATAGCAAAGAGAAAAGAAAAGAAAAAATAGAGAGCAGGGATAAAGAATGACGATATCTTTAGCGTTAAATGTAATCTTAAGGAATATCAGAATGAAACATTGCAAATTCAGAGGCAAACACACACACACACACAACACAACACACACAACACGACACAACACAACACAACACACTACACCACAACACGACGCAGCACAACACACACAGCACAACACACACCACAACACATCACAACACACCACAACACATCACAACACACCACAACACATCACAACACACCACAACACATCACAACACACCACAACACAACACACCACAACACAACACAGCACAACACAACACAACACAACACACCACACCACACCATACACCACAACACAACACAGCACAACACAACACAACACAACACACCACACCACACCACACACACAGAACACAACACACCAAAAGGCGAGCGTGCGCCCCCTTGAGCGATGCACTTCCGCTAACCCTCTCAATGACTGGGATGACCTTGACAATTTCTGTGGATCGATGGGTCTAGCTTCTGAAGTCCCAGACCTCATCCACCCTCGCTAACGTTAGAGACTCGGTGTTTATGTCCTAGTAACATTCACAAAAAAAAAAAAAAATAAAAATAAATAAATGAAAATAAAAAAAAATAAAAGAAAGGGTAAAATCTTTTATGTTTTTTTTTTTTTTCTGCTAAGAAATTCCATATAATAATCAAGATGTTATTTATTACAAGGGCAATTGGTTTGCGTTCGAGGGATAGCAATTTTACGCTAAATTTATGGCGACTGCTGTTTCTGAGCGGTGTGTGTACTTATTTGGTTTATGAGCACGGGTGTCGCGTGCCTCTTGTATATATGTGTTTGTGTTTGTGTATGTGTGTGTGTGTGTGTGTGTGTGTGTGTGTGTGTGTGTGTGTGTCTGTGGTATTTGATATATATCTTTTAAATGATTATGTCAAAATACAAATGGAATTTAATGCAATGAAAATATATGAGAATTACTCTCTCTCTCTCTCTCTCTCTCTCTATCTATCTATCTCTCCCCCCCCCCCCCCCTCTCTCTCTCTCTCTCCCTCTCTCTCTTTCTCTCTCTCCCTTCCTCCCTCTCTCTCTCTCTCCCTCTCTCTCTTTCTCTCTCTCCCTTATTCCCTCTCTCTCACTCACTCCCTCCCTCCCCCTCCCTTATTCCCTCCCTCACTCTCTCTCCCTCCCTCACTCCCTCTCACTCACTTTCTCCCTCCTATCGAGGAATAGCACTTCTGGCACGTTTATTGGCTGTTCGGGTGCCAATCTGTTATCTGTAATGGATAGCCGTTGGAAGCTGTTATTTGGATCAGACAAGCTTACTAAAGCAGACACGTTTTATTCTCCTTATCCTTTGCACTGTGCCATTATTCTTCTAATATGCCACATCCGCATGTAATGATTCATGCAACTGAATGTCAGGCCTTTGCAGCCATTCATTCGACTGAAATGATGGAACTGAGTGACGGATGATGTTTTGTTTTGTTTCAAAATATGTGGGTTTTGCGTAGTGAGGTTGAAGTGTGTGTGTGTGTGTGTGTGTGTGTGTGTGTGTGTGTGTGTGTGTGTGTGTGTGTGTGTTGTTGTTTGCATGTGTGTGTATAGATATAGATATAGATATATAGATAGATGGATAGATAGATA
>NW_028234406.1:12536273-12540489 GCF_977035675.1 Penaeus japonicus | reverse complement strand
TTGGCTGAAGTACAAATGGGGTGAAGTGTTACAGGGTTTCAAATACAACTCGACGCCGCGATGCTTTGATATTTATTTTGTTGTATTCGCTGTATCTTGGGGTAAAAAAAAAAATAGCGTGATGTCTCTTATTTAACACTCAGATGTTTTGTGGCATCGGTTGCTCGCAGGCTTCATTGCCCATGGGACTTCACAGGGATCGTAGTCTTGTTATATTATACTCCCCCGGTCTCCTCTCATGTATGTATATGTGTATATATATGTATAAATTATATATATATATTTATATTATATATTTAATATATATCTATACATACCAATATATATACTAATTTTATATTTATATTTATATACATACAAAATACCTATAATTTATATAATACTGTTATTTATAAATATAGTATATATATATTTATTTGTTGTGTGCTTGCTTTGTGTGTGTGTGTGTGTGTGTGTGGGTGCGTTGCAACCATGTTAACCATTGAAAATAGCTCCCTTCCGTGTTGTGTGTGTGCGCGAGTGTATGTATTTATGTATATATGATTGTATTTACTACATACATATATATTATATTTATATATATATGTATAAGTAAGTATGTATGTATGTATGTCGCCCATTATTACTATATATATGTGTTATATATACTATATAAATATATATATTATATTATAGTACATATATATATATTTATATATATATATAATATATATAAGATATATATATACGTACGATAACTATAAACACACACACACAACAAACACATACACAACACAACATCACACTCACCAACTTATATTAAATATATATATCTTATATATATATATAATATATATATATATATTCTGCTGTGTCTGTCTTGTATCTCTCTCTTCTCGCTCTCTCCTTTCAGTAGCATATTAGACCCACTCATGCTCTATATAAGTTGGCAAAGAAGGCTATGAAAATTAAGAGGGGGTT
This sequence comes from Penaeus japonicus, assembly GCF_977035675.1. Classification (NCBI taxonomy): domain Eukaryota; kingdom Metazoa; phylum Arthropoda; class Malacostraca; order Decapoda; family Penaeidae; genus Penaeus; species Penaeus japonicus. Next base: position 12,539,529 of record NW_028234406.1, on the reverse strand, counting down.
GCTCAGGTGTAAGGCATACAAGCGCCGAGCGACGCACAACACAACACAACACACGCAAAATAAACACACACAAATAAAACCACAACAACACAACACAACCATAAAAACAAACACACACACAAACAAACATAACACACACACAGAAAAACATAAAAACACACACAACAGAAACCATATGAAGTACACAAAGTCACACCTCACACACAATGAAAAAACACTCACACAATAACAATAGACACTACAAACGCACACTCAAACGCAAAGACGGCTGCATTATACGTTTTAGATTGCACATGTTTGTTTCATAGCCCATATCTACTTTAATTATGCATATTATTGTCCCTTTCAGAAACTGCTCATATAGGTTTAAGGTTAATGAAGGAGAATAAAGGCCATTGTACTCGTGGAAAGCCCCCCCCCCACCTACTCGTCAAGTTTCTTCTCTTGCTGTATCTTTTCGCGCAAGAAAGAGAAATGTAAGATGAGAGATGCTGAGTGAATGAGCGGAGATGAGGGAGAGGGATGGAATAGGGGTAAAATTTAGAGAGAGAGAGAGAGAGAGAGAGAAAGAAAAAGAGAGAGTGCTGCATGCACAGATATATATATATATATATATATATATATATATATATATATATATACATTTATATACATTCACATATCCCTCTCCCTCTCATTTCCAACATTTCATCCCCTAAGCTCTCCCATTCTTCCATAATTGTTTACTTATTCATTTTACCCACAGTTCATTCATCTCACTTACGTCCCAGTCTATTTGTAATTCAAAACTTCCAAACCACCTTCTATTTATTCATATGCAGAGTGTACGCGCTTCCCTTCTTTTAGGCCATCAAGAATACGCTGTGGGTGACAAGATGAAATGAATCCCTGATGGAATTGTCTACGTTCGGCTGGGCGCATGAAGTATGATGTGGGGATTCTGTAGGGGCCAGATAGGGTAAGGAGTGAGAGAGGGGAGGTAGATATGGGTGAGATGAAGAAGTAGCGAATAGATAGGGTTTAGAGAGAGAGAGAGGCGAGGGGGGGTCAGTGCGGGAGAAGGAGAGAGAGAGAGATATATAATTAAATAAATATGATATAATTTATATTATATATTTATATATGTCATCAACTATATAAAAGTAAATATACTATAAATATATATATTATATACTATATAATATTTATAATACATACATATATGATTGTAGTATGATATAAGTACACACACACCCACACACACACCACGCACGCACGCACGCATTATATATATATATATATATATATTTATATATTTATATATATATATTTTATATATATATATATTTATATATATATTAAGATATTAGATATGATATATAGATTGATAGATAGATAGAGCATTAGATACGCATCTGATAGACTAGATAGATTAGATGACAGCAGCAGATAGATAGAGGAGAGCGGCGAATTTATATTATCGCTATGTTTATTATATATACTATATATTTACAAAGAGAGAGAGAGACGAGCAGAAGGAGAGAAGAAGAGGAGGCGAGAAGGAGATGGAGAGAGAGGATGAGAGAATGAGCGGTGAGAGAGAGAGAGAGAGAGAAACAGAGTGAGAGACAGAGTGAAAGAGAGAGAGAGAAAATACCACAGGAACGACCCAAGCAGTGCAATCTTCGCCATACCGGTCGTACGTGTTATCCGATCAGCTGACTGATTCATCACTCCCCACCCCCCCCGCCCCCAACCCTCTCATTCACTGCCTTAAACGAAAGTCCTTACTCTATCTTGCTAGGAAAATGGAACCAGCAATGAGAGAAAGATGATATAGCATGATACACAAAGTGCATCGAACGGAAGTTCAGGGACATGAAAAGCTCATGGAGGCTCATGGGGAGTTCAGTTGATACCCAGGATTGGGAGGAGAAACATTGGAAAGAGAAACCATTAAAGTGTTCCCTTGTGTTATCTGAATATGTGCGTGGAGGGAAAATACGACGAATAAAGTCGAAGGAAGGAGGAAATGGTTTATGGTTCATGGTTCATGGTAGCGGAATGGTTCGGGAGGGAATACATGGAGCCAAATCAATGACCAAGGAAAAAGGATATTTGGTTTAATAAATTCAAATGTTATGTTTAATTAATTCAAATTTATGTAAAGTGTTATGAGGAACGAGGTAAAACGTAACAAACAAGAATACATGACGACAACAACAACAAAAAAACGACTAAAGCAAGTGTACGAATATCCTTTATCATGTGTTATTGCTTATCTATCCATCATGTTTCTCTTCTAATCTATACAACTATCTATCTGTCTATCGTTCGTTTGCTTAGCATTCAATCATTCACCTTTTCCCTTCGCCCCCCTTCGTCTTTCCACTCTCTTTCCTTCTTCCTAAATCCCATTCTCCTTTCCTTTCTCCTTCTTACGTGTTCGAGCAGTTTGATAAAATTCTTGCCTTTGTTCGGGGGTTTGATTACCTTTTCGTAGAAGTGTCATATAAAGCACGGAACTCGCGAGGAAGGGGGTGACGTCTAGGGGTGGGGGGGGGTGGGGGAGAGGGGAGTGGGAGTAGTGCGGGGGTAGGGGGAGAGGGGAGCGGGAGTAGTGCGGCGGGTGGGGGGGGGGAGGGGGAGTAGTGCGGGGGTGGGGGGAGGGGAGGGGGGCTAGGGGTTGGGGGGTGACGAGGTGGGGGGCATGTTGATTTATGAAAGGACGGTAAACAAGGTTATAGATGACTACAAACCAGAGGCGAGCATGGGAGGCACGGGCAGGAATTTTATACTTATTGTTTTGTAAGGATAATAAGGTAGCAAGAGGATGTAGAAGAGGACTGTCATCGAAAACAGCAGCACACCCAACACACACCATACACACAACACACACTAACTCACCACACAACACACACACACACACACACACACATACACACACACACACACACACACACACTCTACACAAATATATCTATATATATATAATCTCATCTATATATATTATTAATATATATAACTATATATACATCTATAAGTTTACATTACATAAACTATAGATATAATAGAGATAAATGTAGATAGATGTATTCATGTGGTTGTGCGCGATGGATTTGTACGGTACCTTTCGCTGGTCTAGACGCTCTCCGTTATCGTCTCTCTCGTCTCTTCTCTCTCTCTCTTCGCTCTGCTCTCTCTCTCTCTCTCTCTCTCTCGCTCTACTCTCTCTAAGTATCTATCTCACTCCTCTACTCCTCCGCTCTTTTCGCTC
>NW_028234406.1:12498773-12501273 GCF_977035675.1 Penaeus japonicus | reverse complement strand
AAGCAATATGTAATGAAAGAGCGATAAAGAAACAACTGGTACTTTAGTAAGAATAAATCGAAAGACCCAAGAAAGAGAAAGAGAGAAACGGAAAAGAGAAGGTTGAATGAAGAAAGCGTAGACAGGAAATAACGAAAACCTGGACATTTCGAGATAAAAAAAAAAAGAAAAAAAAAGAAAAAAAAAAGAAAAAATGGTAGAAGAGACAAGAGAAGAGACTCCAAGCCTGACCCCAATGGGACACTCCCTTCCCTCCCTCCCCCCACCCCCCCACCCCAAAAAAAAAGAGAGAGACGCGACAGGAGAAAACCAAGAACCAAGGAAGGGGAAAAGGCGAAAAGGGAAGAGAAAGAGGACAGACGAAGAGGCGAGGTGAGGTGTACGAGGAGAGACAAGGACGCTCAATGTAGAGAGGCCAACGGCAGTCTATCTCCTTTAAGAAAATGTATTAAATACCCAGGTCAAACAACTCTCTAAGTGAATGCGAGGCTGTTACGCTCATACACGTAGATTTTCACGTCGTAGATTCATGACCTCTTGATGATAATGCTAGATATGGAGTGCATTTCTTTCTCATAACGAGACATCAACAGAGAGTTAGCAAGAAAAGAAGAAATAAAGAAGATAAATTTCGGGTTGCGACGTCAGGCATAATTCTGAGCCCTGCATTTGCAAATTCATTGAAATCTATTGATTTTGATGTTATCTTTTCTATCACTGCTTCCCTTATCATCGTCAGTATTATTATTGATATCGTTACTATCATTATCATGCTGATAATAATGATAATTATTATCATTTTCATTATTATCTTATTATCGTTACTGTAATCAGAAGTGTATGGATAAAGATGATTACAATAATAATAGTGATAATAATGATAATGGTAATAATAACTTGTAATAATAATGAGGATAATGATAATGGTAATGGTAATAAAGGTAATAGAAATAATGATGATAATCATAATAATCATAATTATTATACTAATGATAATGATAATGATAAAAATAATAGTAGTGATAGTAATAATAAAAATGATAACAGCAATGATAAGTAGCGATGATATGGCTAACAATAATGATAATGATAATTGTAATAAAGCTATGATAACAATAACAATAACAATAGGAATAATTGCAACACTGATAATGATAAGGATAATAATGTTTGTTGTTGTGGTAATAGAAGTTAAATTAGCAAGGATAATGATAATAAAACAACAATAAAAATTATTATTAGGATACTTCTGGTAATGATAACAAAATGATAAGGATGATGATAAAGATAATGATATTGATGATAATGATAATAACAGTTATGATAATAGTAAGTTATAATATTGATAACAATTACATTTATAATCATCAGAGTGATAACATTTTTTGATGATAATGATTATATTTATGGTATGAATAGCACCAACAAGGATAATAATGATAATAATAATGATAATAATGACAATGATGATGATAATAAAAATAATAGTAGCAGTAGTAATGATAGCAAGGATAATAATCATAATAGTAATAATAGTAAGGAGAAAATTATACAATTCATCACAGCAATCCAAAATCGAGAACTAAGCGGGAGCGAGTTTAAAAAAAAGAAAAAAGAAAAAAGTAGAAAAAAGAGAGAGAGAGAGAAAAAATAACACAGAGATTCCTATCACCCCAACGTTGGTGAACCATCCATCAAAAATAACTTAAAAACACTCGAATCTCCTAAATTTCTCATCGTCATATTTACTGGCAGTCAACAGTACGAATACTCTGGCACCCCCCCATCAACTAGATTAAATTCCAGCAGGTGCCGTTGTTCTCAATGAAGCACCCGAGTGAAGCAGTGAGAATACGAAGCTTCATTTTCTTCGTTAAGTGAAGTGACGAAGTCTCGATCTCCTGTCTAATGAACGCTCGTAATCTGATTAAAGGCCGGATTCATTAGCTGTGCTTCGGGTTTCCAGAGGATGATATGGGAAATGGCGCGTTTTTCGAATGACTGGATTTGGCTTTGCTGGCGCGCGGGTTTTGGTACTTGGGTGAGGTGGAGAAGTAAGGAGAAGGAATGTAGAACGGCGGGAGGTTTGGATACTTTGATATAATTATACATGTGTATATATGTATGTATATATATGTATATATATATATATATATATATATATACATATATGTATGTATATATATGTGCGTGTGTGTTTATGTCTGTGTGTGTGTGTGTGTGTGTGTGTATGTATATATATATATATATATATATATATATATATATATATATATATATATATATATATATATGTATTTCTATATGCATATATACATATATATACATATATACATATATATATATATATTTGTATATATATATATATATATTTGTATATATATATATATATATGTATATATATGTGTGTGTGTGTGTGTGTGTGTTCATATCTATATTTACATATGCATAAACGTTTCACAAAGCACAGCCACGGCGAACAGACAAGGCTATCCCAGAT
>NW_028234406.1:12483773-12486273 GCF_977035675.1 Penaeus japonicus | reverse complement strand
GTACTTTCACGTGATTGGGAGGCATCTGCAACTGCCATCAGGCTAATTATATGAGAGGATCATATTTAACGACGAGTGTTATCTCCATCATCAATCATGGTTGATGGGCAGCCAATCCCAGTGAACCAGGATAATGGTAAGTGGTTCTCCCATGTAACAATTGATGTCAGGTGTTGTCACTCACCCCCATTGACTAGTGATCCTAGTGAAATATTCATATTTATTCCTCGTTTCCCGTCGTAATCATTTTTAACAAATCGCTCGACATAATTAGCTAGAATTCCCTTCATAGGTGAAATACATTACATTACCCAAATTCTTGCAATACAAGTGGAGTATTTAATTAAATCTGTAGTGAGTAATGGAGTCTGCACCGTGTCAAAGCAAGACAATTGCACCCGAAGGCTTGACACTGAACAGGGCAGCACAGTGATCAGTCTGTCACGGGTGCTAGAGAGAGAGAGCAGGGGGGGAGGGGGTAGAGACGGAGAGGGAGGGAAACCTACCTTGTTTGGAGGACATTACATTTTGTCTCTCCTAAATTGCCTATGGGAAATGGGTCAGCTTTACTGCGCCTGCTCTCTGTTGTTTATGGGAGGAACGGGATGTCGGTGAAACGTGTTTGGCAAAACGAAATAAAAATGATAACAACAAGCGCGGGTTGTCTGACTGTGAGCGACGGTTTCACTTTAACGAGGTTGATGTTCTGTTTTGAATAGACGGTGTGTTCTCATGCTCTTCTCTCTATCTCTCTTTTCTTTCTGTATATATATATATATATATATATATATATATATATATATATACATATATATATATATATATATACACATATACACAATTATATATAGATGTAGATATAGGTGTTTGTGTGTACATATATGTATATATATATATATATATATATATATATATATATATGTGTGTGTGTGTGTGTGTGTGTGTGTGTGTGTGTGTGTGTGTGTGTGTGTGTGTGTGTGTGTGTGTGTGTGTGTGTATGTATGTATGTATGTATGTATCGAATACGAAAACCAGCATCCTAGAGCGACCCAAAAGAATATCTACCTTGAAAATCTTGAACCGTTAATCCTATGATATTTAAGGCGTATCAAATGAACATATCCATCATATACATTCACGCTGCTTATCTGTGTTGGGACAAGTCAACAAGGTCGATATTCTCATTGCTTCACGCTTGCCTGTGACTCATACAACCTCGCCAGGCTGAATTTACAATTTAGATGAGTCTCCCTGCGTAAATACTTATGGTGCTCTGTTATTGACCGTTACCCTGCTGACCCGCCCAATAACATGTAATATTCTCGGGAGAAATTAGTGAAATGGCTTCATGTACATTTCTGCTAAGGTTGTCCAGAGATTAACTTCGGGACTGACTGAGTTAGCACTGAAGAGAAGGTACATGCATAAGGGAAGAGGTGTCGAATAGCAAGAATAGTCAGTGTTCATTTGAAATAAAGAGGTTGAAAGTAACTCATGTAAGTTTTTATTCTTTTATTCTTAGGCATACTGTGTGTTAAATTATTTCTAATAGACTGCAATTAGGCCTTTACTATTCGAGACTAGATTATGACTGGCGAAATGCAACTGTTCCCAACGTCGTTTTTCAAATAATTATCACCGACGACCAGTCAATGTATCACAAGTGTCAAACCTGTCATCGATTACGACTCGTGAATTACGTTTTCGACTCGATATCAAAGAAACGAACAATGGAAAGGAGTCGACGGGTCATTTATTAGAAACGAGTTTAAGCATTTCATTTCACTCGAGCGTATGAATATGTTTCCCCCTCACATCTCTCACTTTCCCCCTAACTCAAATTCTTTTTCCTGCTCGAAATATTTTCCAACATCACTCTTTTTTTTCTCTCTCTCGCCAATTCAATCTTCCACTCCGCCTTCCTCCCAAAGTTCCTCTCTCGTTATATTTTCCCGTAGAGTTTCTCGTTCGATTTTTTTTTTTTTTTTTCGTTTTTTTTTTTTCCCGCCTCTCCCCAGCGTGTTCAGTCGACCAATGTTATGCTTTCCCATCGTTCTACTAAATAATAATAATAATAATGATAAATAAAATAAATAAAAATAAAATGATAATAATAATAATTAATTAATTAATAATGATGATAACTATTTCTAAGACTTTTTTTTGTAGCATTCAAATTAATCTCATTTTCTATTTCACTCAACATTGATTCGTTTACATTTAATTAATAGGTTAATTCATTTTTCTCTCTCTGACTCTCGCTCTTTCGCCTTCGCTCCGTCTTCTCCTACTATTCTACTTTCTCTCTCTCTTACTCCCACTGTTCCACTCTTTCTCTCTCTTACTCCCTTACTCCCACCGTGCATGACGGCTCACCAACCAAGACATATTAGCTTTTTAATTTCTATATAACCGATAAAAATAAATATCAACAAATTCACATGTTAATGCAAATACAAGCACTGGTCACTGTTCCTTGTTTATTGTTTTGTTTTTCCTC
>NW_028234406.1:12471273-12481273 GCF_977035675.1 Penaeus japonicus | reverse complement strand
TTACCTTTTCGAATCGTGCCGTGGTTGGTTGTTTGCTTGTTTCTCTATGTACACAATATGTTTCTCGATGCTTATCTGTCAGTTACTAAGGTCTATTGTGCTAAAGGCTATGTGTTCTTGTTGCCTCTAAATGGGCACATGTCGGGTGTATATATTGAAGGTGCCTGTTATCTCTTAATCTCCTATCTTCTGTACCTGTTGGGTCTACATGTACCCATATTGACTTTTTATGGTTACATTTTAACTGCAAACCTGTCGTCATTTGATGTACGTATGTATTCTATGGGATTAGTAATTGATAAGCATAGTTCTCTGAGTATGATTGACTTTAAAGATATGTTCTTCGCCCATAGAATATTTTAAAGAACAAAAAATAAGCATTCTCTCTCTCTCTCTCTCTCTCTCTCTCTCTCTCTCTCTCTCTCTCTCTCTCTCTCTCTCTCTCTCTTCTCTCTCTCTCTCTCTCTCTCTCTCTCTCTCTCTCCCTCTCTCTATCTCTTTCTCTCTCTCTCTCTCTCTATCTGTGTGTGTGTGTGTGTGTGTGTCTGTGTGTGCGTGTGACATACATTATAAAAGGAAACCAAAAAGATCTCTTGAATGAAAGCAGGTCCCCAACAGTGTTACCGCGCCACTCAACCTCACGTGCTTCCCACAGCCGCACCTTCCACTGTTGCCACACCCCGTAACACCTCTGCAACAACGGCTTTTATCCCCTTTAAAGCAGAGGAGAGGCTACGGTATGTGGCGGAGGACCGGCCAGTAATTCATCCGGTTGGCTGGGTGAGTTGGTCAGGGGGAAGGGGAAGAGGGGAGGAGGAAAATGGAAGGGGAGGGGAAGGGGGAAGGGGAAGTGAAGGTGGAAAAGGGAAGGGGAGGGTAAGGGGGAAGAGGGAAGGGAAAGGGGAGGGGGGAAAAGGGAAGGGGAGGGTAAGGGGGAAGAGGGAAGGGAAAGGGAAGGGGGAAGAGGGAAGGGGAGGGGAAGGGGGAAGAATGAAGGGGAGGGTAAGGGGAAGAGGGAAGGGGAGGGGAAGAGGGAAGGGGGAAGGGGAGGGGAAGGGGAGAAGAGGGAAGGGGAGGGTAAGGGGGAAGAGGGAAGGGGAGGGGAAGAGGGAAGGGGAGGGGAAGGGGAGGGGAAGAGGGAAGGGGAGGGGAAGGGGGAAGAGGGAAAGGGGAAGAGGGAAGGGGAGGGGGTGGGGCTGTTTGATATAACGTAGATCGGGATACAATGGATGAACCTTTATTTATGGTAAAAGGAAACCATAACAAAACTTTTCCTTTTAAAACAGATCATTATTTTGATTACTACTCACATATCTCACACTTAATTAGTAGTTTTACGACCTTGTATAGAAGAGTTATCTCGCCACAAAAAAAAAGGTTTTAAATCTTTTAAAAAGTGTAAAACATTTTAACAAATATATTATTGTAAGCTTAAGGTTTCTAAATTTTAGCTACTGCCGTGAAATAGCGAAATATGAATTGTTTGTATATTATTCACACAGTTTTCAAAACATTAAGCATTATCACCAAAACGAAGCTCACTCCCAGACATCATAAAAACTTGACAACACAATTCACGAAAGTAATGACGCAAAATTCATTATCATTCACGAGTGGTACTCTGTCACTACTGCTATTTCTGCTACCTTTCCTCCTCCTCCTCTTCCTCCTCCTCCTCTTCCTCCTCCTCCTCTTCCTTCTCTTTCTCTTCCTCCTCTTCCTCCTCCTCCTCTTCCTACTCCTCCTCTTCCTTCTCTTTCTCTTCCTCCTCTTCCTCTTCCTCATACTATTACTATTACTATTACTATTACTATTACTACTATTATTACTACTACTACTGCTATTACTACTACTGCTATTGCTACTACTACTATTACTATTACTGCTATTGCTACTACTACTACGACTAATACTCGGTCACTACTACTACTATTGCTGCTACCTTTCCTCCTCCTCCTACTACTATTAATATTACTACTACTACTACTACTATTACTATTACTTCTAATTCTACTTCTGCTGCTACTACTACGCCATTGATAATATAGTGACGACTAAGTGATGATGATTATGATAATTATGATAATAATGATGATGATGATGATGTTGATGATGATAATGATGATGGTGATGATGGTGATGATGATGATGATGATAATGATGATGATGATGATACTGATGATGATGATGATACTGATGATGATAATGATGATGATGATGATGATAATGGTACATCATCCTCATCCTCATTACTGCCGCACTCGATTTCACAAACTTACTATTATCATTATCACTATCATTAATGTCATTATCATCATTATTATCTTTTTTTGGGGAGAGAATGATGACGATGATGATGAGGATGATGAGGATGATACTGATAATGATGATAATGATGATGATGATAATGATGATGATGATGATGATGAAGATGATGATGATAATGATGATGATGATGATGATGATAATGGTACATCATCCTCCTCATTACTACCGCACTCGATTTCACAAACTTACTAACCCTTTTTAAAGCATAGTATGGCAACATGTCTGCCACCCAGACTGCATTAGCGAGTTTAATACTTAACATGCCTGACCACGAGTGAGTGCACCGGCACGAGATAATTCTGCCATGAATAAACAGCTTGGCTAAAATCCCCTGGGAAAAAGGTAACGTCCTTCTCTTCAAACTAATCCCAAAGGAATCTCTGTACCTCGCCCCCCCACCCCCCCACCACCACCACCCACCCAACGCCTCCTCTCCCCTCACCCTGCCCCGTCCCCTTACCCTTATACTCCCCGTCCCCCAGCACCCTGTCCCCTCACTCCCTGCCCACAATACGTTCGTTCACCCACTTCCTTCTCCTCCTCCTCTTCCTCCTTTTCCTCCTCCCACCACCTCCTCTTCTTCCTCCTTCCCCACCTCCTCTTCCTCCCACCTCCTTTCCCCACCTACTCCTCCTCCTCCTTGCCCCACCTACTCCTCCTTTTACTCCTTCCCCCTCCTCCTCTTCTTCCTCCTCCTCTTCTTCCTCCTCCTCCTCCTCCTTCCGTTGTCCCAAGGTACATTTTTATCCCGCCGTGTCTATTAATATCTTGATGAAATCGATTTTTTTTTCAACCGAAGATGTCTGCATAATTATTTTCCCCTCTGTCTGCCCTCTTTAAAGTCGAGCGTGCATGATTATTTACGTGTTGAGGGGAAAAGTGAAAATTGATAATGAGGCAGGAAAGATGTAATAGATTATTCATATCAGCGTGGTATTCCAACAAGTCAAAGAGGCGCCTGTGCTTGCAAAAAAAAAAAAAAAAAAAAAAAAAAAAATCTGCCCATCTTCTAAAAATAGAAGCGGAAGTGAATGCATGCCGATTCGTATGGTCGATGTCATGGAAACGCTGGTGATGGAGGAGGGGGAGGGGGTGATAATGATAGTAATGATAATGATAATAATTGTGATTAAAGGTAATGTTAGATATTATGCCTCGGGTAGGAGGGAGGAGGGAGAGGGGGAGGGAGCATTTATCTATTTTGAAATACTTTTGACTTTTTCGCCTTCAAAATCTTTCCATGTCATAACATATCAGCTGTTCATCAATGTAGATACAAAATATATATGAGAATAGACCAAACATAATGATCGAACATATACCAAAGACTAAACAAACGAGAAGCGTTGCAGAACAAGATTTATTGCAAGTGCAGCAATACGAATAAATCAGGTGGTTATTTCCCGACACACCCAACTGGGATCCCTCACTCCCTGACGTCACGAAGGCCCCCCCCCCCACCTCCCCTCCGCCCACAGCCTTACCTACTCGTGCCGCCCAAACCGCCTCCAACCGGTTGAAATCGGTTGCCAGGGGAAGGGCGGAGGAAAGAGGAAATGGAAAGGCCAGAAAGAGAAGAGAAGAAAAACAGGAAAAAACAAAGAAAAAGATAGATTTTTTTTTCATTGTCTAGAGGCGATAGGAAAAGTGAGGTGCGAAATCATTGTATTTTTCTCCTCCGAAATGAGGATAGTTTTCCGTGTTGCCTCTTTAGTTTTTTGTTGCTGTTTTTGCACGGTATTGCCACTAGCAAAATGCCAAAGAAAGAAAAAAAAATCCAATATGACGTAACACAAAGTATTTTGATGCTTTGCAATTACATACCAATTCGAGAGAATGCACATCAATAGGAGACAGCAGCGAAGACGGAATTATCTGCTATAGGATCTTCCTCTCTTTCCTTTTTCAGTGACTTTCCGTTCACCATTCCTCATTAAATACTTAGTGGTACCACACTTTCCTTTTTCTTTTATTTTCCTTTTACCTTCTCTGTCAGGGTCTAGGGCTATCATTGCACCTTCCTTTCTTAAATCGCTCATATTAGAGCCGGAGTGAAATGAATATATTCAGTGATTGCTGCGTGTTCACAAACCTCGACGGTGAAAAGAGTACTAAAGTGAGAAGGGTTACGTGGGTCCTTTTGTATATCTTGCCTGTCGCTATGTGCATGTGCTGCTCGCGTCTCGTGCATGATACTTCGTCATTCCTAGCGAATACCTTTCGTTGATAACAAAATAACTACTAATGTCTCACTTGTCAATCGGATAATCGACCTGAGTGCATGATTAACGTTGTTTTTACAGGTTATTTTAATTCAGGTCATAGAATAATAAAAAAACAGCCAAAGATATTTCATATAGCCTAACAACTAGTTAATTCCATATAGCCTAACAACTAGTCAGTTCCATATAGCCTAAAAATAGTTAATTCCATTTTGCCTAACAACTAGTCAATTCCATATAGCCTAACAACTAGTCAGTTCCATATAGCTTAACAACTAGTCAGTTCCATATAGCTTAACAACTAGTCAATTCCATATAGCCTAACAACTAGTCAATTCCATATAGCCTAAAAATAATTAATTCCATTTTGCCTAACAACTAGTCAGTTCCATAAATCCTAACAACTAGTCAATTTCAAATAGCCTAACAACTAGTCAGTTTCATATCCTAACTAAAAGGTAAAAAGGAAAATGGCGAGATCTCGGGAAGAAAGCCAAAGAGCGGCCTTCCTAAAGGGACGGACGCATGTGTCTCTCTTTCTCTACGTACTTTTGTTATTTCGTTTCCCACATACATTCCCCCTTGCATTTCTCTTCTCTCTCTTTTTCCCTTCCACTAAGCCACTTTACTCTCCTTATTTTCCTTTCCATCTACCCCCTTCCTTCCCCTCTATCAGTTGAATGCATAGCCACTGAGCAGAACAGAGTGCATGAGATATCCCTGAAGTTCATGATTTGCTCTCTCTCTGTCTGTCTGTCTATCTATCAATCTATCTATCTCTATCCCCCCCCCTCTATCTCTCTCTTTCTGTCGTTCTCTCTCTCTCTATCTATCTATCTATCAATCCCCCCATCTCTCTCTCTCTCTCTCTCTCTCTCTCTCTCTCTCTCTCTCTGTCTCTCTCACTCTCTCTCTCTTTCTCCCTCCCTCCTCCATTCCTTTTTCTCACGTAGCTTTTAATTACTCTCTTTGGTATACAAATCATTATTCGGCTTTTATTCAAACACAGCGAGCGGATTCGTAAGTAATCGAAAAAAAAAATTCCGTTTGAAGATTTTGGACCGAGGAGAGACTCCCGAAGATTAGCTGGGTCAGCCATGAATATTTGACGGAGAAAAGGAAAATATTTTCTTTAATTAGCAATTGGACGATTTTCGCATTTCGAATGAATGTTTTCAAGATGTGTTTGTCTGTTCGGGTATGAACTTAGAAATTGTTAGATTTCAGATCTTAGAAATTGTTAGATTTCAGATCTTGGAAATTGTTAGATTTCAGATCTTGGAAATTGTTAGATTTCAGATCTTAGAAACTGTTAGATTTCAGATTTTAGAAACTGTTAGATTTCAGATTTTAGAAATTGTTAGATTTCAGATCTTAGAAATTGTTAGATTTCAGATCTTAGAAATTGTTAGATTTCAGATCTTAGAAATTGTTAGATTTCAGATCTTAGAAATTGTTAGATTTCAGATCTTAGAAATTGTTAGATTTCAGATCTTAGAAATTGTTAGATTTCAGATCTTAGAAATTGTTAGATTTCAGATTCTATATTAATCACGTTATCTGTTGAAAGCCTAATCGATGTTTTCTAGTTCCGTATGCAGGCGGCAGATAAAAATGCTATGGATGCGTACACGCGTGTGTACCCAAATGTAAACGCCCACATACTGATTGGGAAATTTGTTCACGCATTACCGATTGATTTGCTTGTTTAATATGTTAATATGTCTACTCAGTGAAGTGCAAGGTGTTTGTCAGATAGATATTAATACAGTGTAAAAAAAAAAAGAAAAAAAAGAAGAAAAAAAAAATGATGGCTCTTTTTGCATATCATACCGACATAATTATGTTATCATCATTCCTAGATGTTATATCTGAGGATACAGAATGAACCCAAAAGCCATAGTTAACCCTAAATCGTGTGGGGACCGTGTATGCATTCTAGAAGAGAGATCGGCTCATAGTAGGTGTATAATGAAGAATAGGAGCTCAGACTGTACGGAATCAGGCTTACATTTTTACGTAAAATCGTGAAAGTGTAGAGGTGTAGTAACCATACGATACAATTGTTCCTATACACACGCATATCCACTCTCTATGGCTTCCCACTGATAAACGTACTATCCCAAAGATAAGTTAGCGAAATACAGTGTAAAGCACCTGAACTTTCTTAGATGATTTACTACTAAAATAGCTCATATAGTTAAGTCTAATCAAAAAGGATTCGATACACAAAACCTTAAAAAAAAAAAAAAATCATTGTATGTTCCTGACGAATCGGAATACAAGAAGAAAATAATCAACCAAAATGCCGAGACTTAATTACTAAAATTTAATTAGTAACACTATTGGATTAGCGAATAATAAAGCCAAGCAGTTCTAAAACTACAAAGAAATTATTAGCAAATCTTTGGCATGCTCATGTTACTCAAAAGACAAACACTAAATAAAAAAATATAAAATCTTTTTAAACCTGATTGCAGTAATACTCGATAACAGTAATACAGACAAAAGTATAAGCTGTAAAAAATATATTTACTGAATAACGACATTATTTACTATATTTGCACCACACACACACATACACACACACACATAGACACACACACACACATACACACACACATACACACACACACACACTCACACACACATAGACACACACACACACACACACACACACACACACACACACACACACACACACACACATATATATATATATATATATATATATATATATATATATATATATATATATATATATGAAACTGTTATGTAACTGTATCCATGACTCGTATATTCTAACCATAAAGGGTAAACGCCATTTCCTTTGGCAGCCACACACTCAACGCCATGGTTGGCTTTACGTGAAAGTCTAGGTCTGAAATTCAGTTTGCCTACACATTATCTAACTTTGTTCTCCGTTTAGCCTATATTCAAATAATATTATACTTAGTATTACTTAAGGTTTTAGATATAAAAAAAAAATTGTCAGGGAGGAAGGAACTTCTAATTGGGTTCAAAATCTGTAGTACTTTAACTCATTGGATGATTTAAAGTAACGAGTCCTCAATAGAAACTATTATTATTCTATTATTTACCAATCTAAGATTTATCATTCCTATCGTGGCTACGTAGATTCTCCTAAGGGAAGACTCTGCAATGCGTAACCACTCTGTGTTTCTTGTTGAAAAGCTGTAAGAGACAGAAAGGCAGCAGGAAGAAGATGGTCAAACTAGATAGGAATCTATCGATGGAATATTTTACCAAATTGTTTCGTGTATTGTCTCAGGTTTCTCACCTCTTGGGCTCACAATGTCATATTAGTAATTTAGATAACACATTCCAGTAATTGAGGTACTGGCTACATACAGTATAAGAACAGGAAAGAAAAATCACAAACACACATAGACAAACTCATACACACACACACACACACACACACAAACACACAAACACACACACACAAACACACACACACACACATATATATACATACACACACACACACACGCACGCACAAACATATACATACAGATAGACAGCTACAGAAAGTCCTAGTATTTGAAAGGACAGACAAAATGATCAGGACTCATAAACTAGTAAGATTAAACTGAAGATTATGCAACAAGAGACAAACGCCCTTAAATGAAGCCACCTATGAGATCTAGCAGAATCAAACCCAAGTTCTAGAAAGTAGTCGAATCGACGCCATGTTCTGAGAACGGCGTCCATTAGTAAACAAAAGACGATCGGGTGCCAGGCGTGAGTGCCACAGTTATTTTATCTTTATGAGTCACGACAAGCTGCCCAACTTCCGCTAATGGCCCATTAAAGGCTGACGGGGAAAGGGTGTTACGCTGCTCTCCGAATGAAGGTGGAAAAGGGAAAAAGTGCCAAGGAAACTTAGTAACTTACTAGTAACTTAGTAGGCAGAATCGTAAGGAAAAAAGGAGTGCAGCAGCGACAGATTTTATAAAGTGTTGGGTATGAGATAGAACAAAATTATAAAAGTAAATACGTATATACATATTAATAGATGTGTGTGTGTGTGTGTGTGTGTGTGTGTGTGTGTGTGTGTGTGTGTGTGTGTGTGTGTGTGTGTGTGTATGTGTGTGTTCAGAGAAGATAATGTTATATTGTGAGCATAAAGAAGAAAAAAAAAATGCATAGTTGATGATGAAAGTCTGCGAAAATTTATTTTGAAAATTTATCATGAGATCTTGACAAAATGTCCCATACGTCAGGAAAGTTTCGCGTCTCTCAGGATGTCCAAAGATTACAGCAGTGCTTGTAGATCTTACTTACACAAATATATGCATGATCTCCTGTGACATTCTTGGAATAGAAGGATGAATTGTATTCTGGATCCCTACCAATGAATAGCAAATCGTATGATTTTAAGTAAGCTAGACAATTAACCTTTAAATACGCTACGCAAGGAGTTTACAAAGATTGCTACTATTGCAAAAATGCCAGGTGTATATATGTATATATGTAAACATATATATATATATATATATATATATATATATATATATATATATATATATATATATATACATATACATATACATACCCACACACTTACACACAGATATATATATATATATATATATATATATATATATATATATATATATATATATATATATACACATATGTATATAAAAAATTATATATGAATATATATATATATATATATATATATATATATATTATATACATGTATATATCTATATGTATATATATACATAAGTTATATATATATATATTATATATATATATATATATATATATGTGATGATAATATATAAAAAAAAATATATATATGTATATATATATATATATATATATATATATATATATATATATATATATGTATATATATACATGTATATATCATATATTTAAGGACTGTAATCCGTTCTTCAAAATATTTCGTCCAATTATCATAAATAGGTAAATAAATAAAACATGAATAAAACGAAAAGTTTCATCAAGAAAGGCCTACAACTCTTTGAGTTTCTTAGGAATGCCTTTTCGTTTATAATGGAACGTCTTCTAAGGAGATGAAAGAAAGAAAAATTAATTATGGCCTGGGCGAATAGTCAGAACCAGAGAGGGGATTTAGTGTCTTTTTCCTTTTGAGATTTCAAAATGGGTAATGCGAACCTTTCCTCCTATTTTTGGCCCTTTTAC
Organism: Penaeus japonicus; assembly: GCF_977035675.1. NCBI lineage: Eukaryota > Metazoa > Arthropoda > Malacostraca > Decapoda > Penaeidae > Penaeus > Penaeus japonicus. The sequence continues at coordinate 12,471,521 of NW_028234406.1, read as the reverse complement.
ATTTTTTTTTTTTTTTTATCTCCCCCTCTTCCATTCCCTCTGCATTTGGACAAGAATATGTTTGTATATCTAGACAGGCTTTATCTGTGATTTAGATTTATCTCTTCATCTATCATATCTGTTTCTTTAATGTCGCCCACCCCACTCCCTGATCTCTCTCTTTTTTTTTTTTCTTTTTTTTTAGTTAACCGTAAATACATAAATTAATACCTTATTGTTAGGAAAATAGAAAACCAAACGAAAGGTTG
>NW_028234406.1:12453773-12466273 GCF_977035675.1 Penaeus japonicus | reverse complement strand
AAAACTAGTAAGATTAAACTGAAGATTATGCCACCAAGGGGGAACAAACGCCCTTAAATGAAGCCCCCTATGAGATCTAGCAAAATAAAACCCCAAGTTCTAGAAAGGGTGCCCGAACCCGACGCCATTTTTCTGAGGGGGGCCCCGCCCCATTAGAAAACCCCAAAAGGACGATCGGGTGCCAGGCGGAGTGCCACAGTTATTTTATCTTTTGAGTAAACCGAAAAGCTCCCCCCAATTTCCGCAAAAGGGCCCCTTTAAAAGGGTTTGGGGGGAAAAAGGGTGGTTAACGCCCCCTCCCCCGAATAAAGGTGGAAAAGGGGAAAAAGTCCCAAAGGAAACTTAGTTAACCCCTTCTGTAACTTGGGTAGGCAAAAATGTAAAAAAAAAAGGGTCCCAGCAGCGACAGATTTTTTAAAGTGTTGGGTATGAATGAACAAATTAAAAAGGGTTTAAATACGTATATCCAAAATTAATAGATGGGTGTGTGTTTTATGTGTTGTGTGTTGTGGTGTGTGTGTGTGTTGGTGTGTGTGGTTTGTGTGGTGGGTTTTGTGTGTGTGTGTGTATGTGTGTGTTCAGAGAAGATGATGTTATATTGTGAACAAATGAAGAAAAAAAAAATGCCATATTTGGATGTTTAAAAGTCTGCAAAAATTTTTTATTTTGAAAATTTATCTGAGATTTGGGCAAAATGTCCCCTAAAGCAGGAAAGTTTCGGTTTTTCAAGATGTCCAAAGAAATTTCAGCTTTCTTGTTAAACTTGCTTACACAAATTATGCATTTATCTCCTGTGAAAATTCTTGGAATAGAAGGATGAATTTTATTCTTTGGGTCCCCCACCAATGAATTTGGGAAAAAGTTTTTGATTTTTTTAAGTAAGCTAGAAATTAAACCCTTTTAAAGGGCGCCAAGCAAGGAGTTTTTCAAAAAATTTCTACTATTGCCAAAAAAGCCAGTTTTATTAGTATATATGTAAACATATTTATTATATAATTTATATATATATATAAAATATATATTTTTTATAATATAAATATATATTTTAAAAACAACCCAAAAACCTACCCCACAGATATATATTTTATATATATATATATATATAATTATAATTTATTTATTATATATACACCCACACACAACACACACACCTACACCCACACACACATATGTATATATATAAAATTATTTTATAATAATATATAAAAATATATATATATATATTTATATATATTATATATTAATGTATAAAATATACATATGTGTGTGTGTGTGGTGGGGTGTGTGTGTGTGGGTGTGGATATAATTAATAATATATATATATATATATATATATATATATATATATATAATATATTATATATATTATATTTTATTTTATTTTATTTTATTTTATTTTTAAATTTTTAAAAATATGTATTTTTTACATACCCCTTTTATATATCATTATTTAAGGACTGTTTAAACCCTTCTTCCCAAAAAATTTGTAATTATTTATAAAAAAGGGTAAAAAAAAATAAAACGGGAAAAAAACCCGAAAAAAATTCATCAAGAAAGGCCTACAACTCTTTGGGTTTTTGGGGGAATGTTTTTTCGTTTATAAGGGAAAACGTCTTCTAAGGAGAGGAAAGAAAAAAAAATTTTTAATTATGGCCGGGACGAAAAAGGTCAAAAACCCGAGAGAGATTTATTTGTTTTTTTCCTTTTGAGATTTAAAAAAGGGTAATTTGCAAACCCCCTTTCCTCCTATTTTTGGCCCTTTCATTTTTTTTTTTTTTTTATCCCCCCCTCTTTTTTTGTTAGGAAAATGAAAACGAAAAAAAAAAAGGTCGAAAAGAGGGGAAAGGGATAGATGTGAGTGAGACAGATAGAAAAAAACAGTTTAGAGAAAGAGGGAGAGGAAAAAGAGAGAGAGAAAGAGAGGAAAGAGAGAGGGGGAGAGGGGAAGCCGCCAATTTTCCCTTTTTCTTTAAATTACAATCTATTCAAAAACAAATCCCAAAAGAACAGCTCCTTACTCTCCTTATCTTTTCCCCAAAACCCCCTCCCCCCCCCCCCCCCCCCCGTCCTTCCTCCTTCCCCCTTTCCTTTAACCCACCTGAAAGGAGCCGAAAAACCCCGAACACGAGAGCCCTTGAAGAAAGGCGAGGAAAAAAAGTCGTGTTCCCGGGGCGAGGTGTGGACAAAAAACCCCTCTGTAGAGTCCCGTTTCTTTTCCCCAAACTTCGGGGTTGTTTAAATTTTGTCATTTGCCACTAAAAGCTGGGGCTTTTTGATTTTGACCCATGACTGGCACCCCCGTTTTTTTGGTCTTCCCTCCTTTGCGGTTCCTCCCCTTTTGGGCTTTTTTTCTTATGCAAGGCGGGGTAGATAGAAATTTTTAAAATGGGAAGGATCACAATATACAACACACCCCTTGAAAAACACACAAAAGAAAGCAAAAAAAAAAAAAAAAAAAAAAAAAAAAAAAAAAAAAAAAAAAAAAAAAAAAATATATATATATATATATAATAAAAATAATATATTTTATATATATATATTATATATAAAATAATAATTTTATAAAAATATATACATATATTTCATTTTTATATATATATATAACATATATATATATATATATAATATGTTTTAAAATATAAATTTTATATTATATTCCCTATAATTATTTATATGTATATATATAATATATCCATATATATATATAATGTTATTATACAAAATTTTTTTGGGATAGGGAATATGTATATGTGTATATACATAAATATATAAAATTTTTAATATATAATTTAAAATATTTATAATATATAATATATATATACATAGTTATAAAATGTGTATATATAATATTATTTTTTAAAAATTATATTTATATTATATTTATATTTTATATATTTTTAATATATATATATAAAATTATATATTTTTTAAAAATATATATTTATAAAATATATTTTATATATAAAATAATATTATATATAAATTTTATTTTATATGTATATGCATATATATGTCCCTTGGAAAAGATTCCCATGAATGAATCCCCCCCGTACCCGCGTACCCCCGCCCTAACCCTATGCCCCCCCTTTCCCACAGGTGATTTTAAAATGCTGGGATCCCCAACGCGGGGCGCAGCGGGTGCGAGGGACCCCTCCCCGGGGGGGCCCCTGTAGCAAACGCTTTTGCATAATGTTGTTTTGTAAAAAAAAAATTCATTTTAAAATTTTTTTTTAAAATATTTTATATTATTTTTTTTATTTAATTATTTTATTTTTTTAATTTTTATTTAAATAATATAAAACATTGTTTTAAAATATTTTAAAAATTATTTATTTTTTTTTAAAATATAAATTTTAATTTTTATTTTATATTTTTTTATTTATTTTAATAAAAAATTAATTATTTTTAAAAAATATAAATAAAAATTATTATGTATAATTTAATTTTATTATTAGGGAAAATAGTGTTTGTGTGATGTGGTTGGGTTTGTGTGGTGATGTGTGGGGTTTGTTTTTTATACCATACATCTTTCATAAAATAAATTATATATTATATTTATAAATATATATATATATATATAATTTATATATATATATATTAAAATTATATATATATTTATATTTATAAAAATATAAATTTTAAAAGATATATATAATATATATATAAAATTAATATTTTTATGTATATTATTATATATTTTTATATATATTATAATAATATATATATATATTTTATATATAACACCCAAAAATATATTTAATCAATCTTCTTTTATCTAAATATATAAAATTCCCTTTCTCCCCTCTCTCTCTCCCTCTCCCTCTCCCCTCTTCTCCCCTCCTCTCTTCCCCTCTCTCTCTCTCTCCCTCTCCTCTCTCTTTTCCCCTTTCTCTCTCTCTCTTCTCTCTCTCTCTCTCTCCTCTCTCTCTCTCTCTCTCTCTCTCTTTTTTCCCTTTTCTCTCTCTCTCTTCTCTCTTCCTTTTCCCCTCTCTTTCTCCCTCTCTCCTCTCCCCTCTCTCTCTCTCTCTCCCCCTCTCTCTTCTCTCCCCTCCCCTCTCTCTCTTCTCTCCCCTCTCTCTCTCTTTTCTCTCTCTCCTGCTCTTTTCCCCTCTCTCTTTCCCCTCTCTCCCCTCCCCTCTCTCTCTCTTCTCTTCTCTCCCCTCTCTTCCTTCTCTTTTCCTCTCTCTCTCTTCTTCCTCCTCTCTCCCCTTCTCTCTTCTCCCCTCTCCTCCCCTCTCTTCCCCTTCTCTCTCTCTCTCTCTCCCCCTCTCTCTCTTTTCTCTTCTCTCTTCTCCTGCTCTCTCCTCTCTCTCCCCCTTTCTCTCTCCTTTTTTCCCTCTCCCCTCCTCTCTCCCCTTCTCTCTCTCTCTCTCCCCTTCTCTCTCTCTCTCTCTCCCCTTCTTCTCTTCTTCTCTCTCGTTCTCTCCCCTTCTCTTCTCTCTGTTTTTTTTCCCTTTTTTTTATGTTGTATGTGATATAATATATATATAATATATAATATATTATTATAAAAATATATTATAATAAAATATTTTTATTTATAAAATATATATAATAATATATATATATATAAAAATAAATATTTATTTTTATTTTATATATATAAATTAATGTATTATATAATTTTATACATCTATCTTTTATCTATCTATCTATCTATCTATCTACCCAATATATTTTAAAAATTAATAATATATATATTTATATATATAGATATAATAATATATATTAAATTTTATATATATTAATATAAAATATATTTTATTATAATATAAAATATATATATACACACCACCCACACTCACACACACACACACACACCTTATATATATTTTAAAATTATATTGTATAATATATATATATTATATATATTTTTATATAATATATGTGTGTGGTGTGTGTGTGTGGTGTGTGTGTGTGTGGTGGGGGTGTGGGGTGTGTGTGTGGTGTGTGTGAGTGTGTGGTGTGTATGGGGTGTGTTCAGAGAAATGATGTTATATTGTAAAACAAAAAGAAAAAAAAAAAATGCATAGTTAAATGATGAAAGTCTGCGAAAATTTATTTTAAAAATTTTATCTGAATCTTGACAAAATGTCCATACGTCAGAAAGTTTCGCGTCTCTCAAGATGTCCAAAGATTACAGAAAGTGCTTGTAGATCTGCGTACACAATTATATGCATGAACTCCTTGACATTCTTGGAATAGAAGGATGAATTTTTTCCGGATCCCCCCAATAAATTAGCAAATCGAAATGTTTTTTAAGTAAGCTAGACAATTAACCTTTAAAGAGGGCCACGCAAGGAGTTTTACAAAAAATTGCTACTTTTGCAAAAATGCCGGGTTTTATATATGTATATATTTAAATATAAAAATATATATATATATTTTAAAATATATATATTTTAATATATATATATATAATATAAATATAAATACAACCCACAACACATACACACAGATATATAATATTAAATAAAAAATATATATAAAATATATATAATATTATATATATATATACAACACACACACAAAAACACACACCACATACCCACCACACACATATGTATATTTTATATATATATTATAAAATATATTATAATATATATTTTAATATATAAAATATATATAATAATATATAAAATGTTTATATATACTATGTGTGTGTGTGTTTTGTGTGTTGTGTGTGTGGGTGTTTTTTATAATATATATAAATATATATATTTTTTATATAATATATATAAAATATATATATATATATGAAATATTTTAATATATAATATATAATATATATATATATAAAATTTTATTTTAAAAAAAATACATGTATATATCAATATTTAAGGACGGAAATCCTTCTTCAAAATATTTCGTCCAATTATCATAAATAGGTAAATAAATAAAACATGAATAAAACGAAAAGATTCATCAAGAAAGGCCTACAACTCTTTGGGTTTCTTAGGAATGCCTTTTCGTTTATAATGGAACGTCTTCTAAGGAGATGAAAGAAAGAAAAATTAATTATGGCCGGGACGAATAGTCAGAACCAGAGAGAGATTTAGTGTCTTTTTCCTTTTGAGATTTCAAAATGGGTAATGCGAACCTTTCCTCCTATTTTTGGCCCTTTCACTTTTTTTTTTTTTATCTCCCCCTCTTTGTTGTTAGGAAAATAGAAAACGAAACAAAAGGTCGAGAGAGAGAAGGAGATAGATGTAGAGTGAGACAGATAGAAAAAACAGATAGAGAAAGAGAGAGAGAGACAATGAGAGAGAGAAAGAGAGAAAGAGAGAGAGAGAGAGAGAAGCTCGACAACTTTCCTTCATTATACAATCTATTCACAACAAATCACAACAGAACAGGCTCCTTACTCTCCTTATCTTTTCCATACCCCCCCCAACCCCTCCCCCCCCCACGTCCTTCCTCCACCTTCCTTCCCTCCTCTCATCCCACCTGAAAGAGACGAATAAGCCGAACACGAGAGATCTTGAAGAAAGGCGAGGACAAAGTCGTGTTCCCTAGGGCGAGGTGTGGACAAGAACCCTCTGTGAGAGTGCGTTTCATTCCCCACTTCGAGGTTGCTTACTTTTGTCATCTGCCACTCAAAGCTGCGTCATCTTAGATTTGACCCAGTGACTGGCAGCCCCGTTTCTTTGGTCTTGCTCCTTTGCGGTTCCTCTCTCTTGCTCTTTCTTATGCATAGGCGGGTAGATAGAAATATAAAATGGGAAGGATCACACATACACACACACACACTTGCAAACACACACAAGCAAGAAAAAAAAAAAAAAAAAAAAAAAAAAAAAAAAAAAAAAAAAAAAAAAAAAAAAAAAATATATATATATATATAAAAAATATATTTTAAATATATATATATATAAAAATATAAAATAAAATTTTAATATACATAATACAATATAATATATAAAATTTTTATATTTATATAAAAATATACATATATAAATAAAATATATATATATGTAATTTTTAAATCTTTATATTATATTACATATAATAATTTATATGTATATATATATATATATACATATTATATAAAATTGTATATATTACATATTATATTTAAATGTAAATGTATATGTTTTTATATACATATATATATAAAATTAAATATATATATATAAATATAAAATATATATATATAAAAATATACATAGTATATAAAATGTGTATATAAAATTTTATTATATTAATTATATTTATAAAAATTTTAAATTTTTATATTTATAAAAATAAAAATATATATATATTTTATATATTTAAATATATATATTTATATAAAAAATATAAATATATATAAATTATAAAATATATATATATAAAATTTTAAAATGCATATATATGTACATGGAAAGTTTCCCAAATTTTGAATGAATCCCCGCGTACGCGTACCCCCCCCCCCCCAAAAACCCCCTAGGGCCCCTCCCCCCCCCACAGGTGATGAAAAATGCGGGAGATCCCAAACGCGGGGCGCAGGGGGGTGAAAGGGGGGGAAATTTCCTCGCCCTGTTGGCTGTAGCGAGGGCTGTCATAATGTGTGTTTTGTAAAAATAAGTTATTTTTAAACAATTTTTTTTTAAATTATTCTTTATTTTTTTATTTATTATTTTTTTATTTAAATTTTTTTTAATTAAATAGATATAAAACTTATGTTTTAATTTCCCCTTAAAAATTATATATTTTTTTAATTTAAATACAAATATAATTTTTATTTTATTTTTTATTAATTTAATGAAATAAATTTAATTATTTTAAAAAAAAAAAAAAAAAAAAATTATAATATAAATTTGTTTTAAATTATATATTACAATTTTGTGTGTGTGTGTGGTGTTTGTGTTTGTGTGTGTGAAAATTGTGTGTGTGTATAAAAAAACATACATACATACCATATAAATATATATATATATAAATATATATATTATATATATATATAAAAAATATATAAATATTTAAAAATATATATATATTATATACTGTATATATATATAATATATATATATATATATATATATAAATATATTTAAAAATATATATGTATATTTATATATATATAAAAAAATATATACATATATAAATATATATATATATATTATAAATACACACACATAAATTTTTTAATCATATCTATCTATCTATCTAAATATCTATCAATTTCTCTCTCCGCTCCTCCCTCCCATCTCTCTCTCTCTCTCTCTCTTGTCTCTCTCTCTCTCGCCTCTCTCTCTATCATTCTCATCTCCTCTCTTTTTCTCTCTCTCCCTCTCTCTCTCTTCTCTCTCTTTTTCTTCTCTCTCTCTAAATTCTTCTCTATATCTTTTTCTCGCTCTATCGCTCTCTCCTCTCTCTTCTCTCTCTAGCTCTCTTCCCTTCTCTCTCTCTCCTCTTCTCCTCTCTCTCTATTTCCCTCTCTTCTATCTCTTTTCTCCTCTCTCTCTCTCTTTCTCTCTCTCTCTCACTCTCTCTATATATTATCTATCTCTATCTATCTATCTCCCTCTCTCGCACTCGTCTCTCTTCTCTTCCTCTCATTCTTCTCTCTATCTTTCTGCTCTCTCTCTCTTTCTCTCTCTCTCTCTCTTCTCTCTCTCTTTCTCTCAATCTCTTTCTCCACTCTCCTCTCTCTCTCTCTTTCTCTCCTCTCATTCTCGCTCCTCTCTTTCTCCCTCTCTCTCTCGTCTCCTTCTTTCTCTCGCTCCATTCTCTCTCTCTCTCTTTCGCTCTTCTCTCTCCCTCTCTCTTCCTCGCACTCTCTATTTCTCTCTCTCTCTCTCTCTCTCTCTCCTCCTCTTCACAGTTCTCTTCTCTCTCTTCTCTTCTCTCTCCTCTCTCTCGCTCTTTTTTTTTTCTCTCTCTCTCTTTCTTCTCGCTCTCTCTCTCTTTCTCTCTCTCTCTCTCTCTCTCGCTCTCTTTCTCTACTATATATCATATTATATAAAATATAAATATATATTAACATATACATATTTTTATACCGTTATATAGGTATTATATATTGTATATATAATTATTTCTATATATATATTTATATATAATATATATATATGTATATTATGTACTATATATAATACATATATATATATAAATATATATATATATATATTTATATATATATATCATATATATATATATATTATATTTATATATTACATGTTGTGTGTGGTGTGTGTGTTTGTGTGTTGTGTGTGTGTATATAATTATTATATATATATATATAATATATGATATATATATATATGTATATATTTATATTTATTTATAGATATATATATATTTATATTATAATATATATATATATTTCACACGACACACAAACACACACACACACACACATGTATATATATATATATTATATTAATCTATCATATATATTACATATATATATATAGATATCTATATATCTGTATTATATATATATATCTATTATATACTATATATATATATATATTATATATAATAATCTCTATATATATATATAAATAGACTAACACACAACCAAACACACACACACACACATTGTATATATATTCTATTAAACATATATATATATATGTCTATATAATATGAATCTCTACATAAGTATATATATAAGATCTCTATTAAATATATTATAAATAATCTATTTAATAAACCTATTTATATATAATCAATATTAAAAATATTGATAATAAAAATATCTATATAATATATAAATCTACATAAACATAAATATGCATCTATGTCTCTCTCTATTCATCTCACTCAAACACAACACAACAACACAAACACACCACACAACACACACACACACACACACCACACACACAAACACACACACACACACCAACACACACACACCACAAACAACCCACACACAACACAACACACACACACACACACAACACACCAACCCCACACAACACACATCACAACACACCACCACACAACCCCACACACAACACAACACAAACACCACCACCACACACACAACAAACAACACACCCACACACACACACACCAACACAAACACCACACACACACACACAACACAACACACACACTCAACCACACACACCAACACACACCACAAACCACACACACCACACAAACACACACCACACACACACACACACAACACCAACCACAAAACCCACACACACAAACCACAACACCACACACCCACACACAACAACACCACACCCCCCCACACACACACCACCACCCACACACACACCACCCACACAACACCACCACACACACACACACCACACACCACACCCAACAACACACACAACACTCACACCCCACACCCACCCCACCACAACCCACCCACACACAACACACAAACACACACAGAACACACCAACACACACACAACACACACACACACACACCCACACCCACAACACACACACACACACACACACCACACACACACACACACACACACACACACACACCACACCAACGCACACAAACACCCCCACCACCACACCACACCCCCACCCCCACAACCAACACACCCAACCAACAAAACACACACCTAACACACAACACACACCTCACACACACACACACCAAACACACACAACACAAAAACACGAACACACAACAACAACCACCACAATCCAAACAAACACACACACCCCACCCCCCCCCCCCACCCCCCCCCCCCCACAACACACACACCATCCACCCACGACCAAACACACACACACTTCACACACACACACACAACACACATAACAACACACACCAACAATCACACACACAACACACACACAACCACACACACACACAAACAACACACAACAAACACACTCACACACAAAACAACCTACACCTACAACTACATACACACACACACAACCCACACCCCCCCACCCAACACCACTTCCCCCCCCCCCCCCACCCCCACCCACACAACACACCACCACAACACTCAACACAACACACAACTCACACAACACCACCCCACCCCCCACAACACAACACTCACAAATATTTTCCCCTATATATATATATATCTATATATATATATATTATCTATATATATATATATATATAATATATAATATATATAAATACACACACACATACACACACACACAAAACAACACACAACACACAACCACCCAAAACCACACACACACCAACACTACACACTCAACCCACCCCCACCCACACCACACATAATATATAAACTACAATACACCAACACACACACACACCCACCCACCCACCACCCCAAACACACACACCAACAAATACACACACACACACCCCACCCACCACAATATTATATACCCAAACAACCCACACACACACACACCACCAACCACACACCACCCCCACACACCCCACACATACAACCCCCCACACACCACAATACCACCACACACTTCTACACAACACACAATCACACACAACACAACTACCAACAACAATACTATCAGACCTAACACACACTACAACACCCACACACAAACCACACAATCTCAATATATCACCCCAATATTTAAATACACACACACCAACACACAACACACCCCCACACACCCACAACACACAACCCACAACACACACCCACACCCACACACACAACCACACCACCCAGCACACACCACACCACACACGACACACACACAACAAAACACCACCCATACACACACACACACACCCCCCATACACACACACACACACACACACACACACACACACACACCACACACCCACACACAAACACACACACAAAACACACACCACAAACACACACACACACAATAGAAGTAAGAGATACACCACACTCACACACACACACACACACACCCACACACCAACACACACACACACACCCCACACAACAACTCACACACACACAACAACACACACACACCCACACACCCACACAAAAAACACACACAAACACACACTCACCACCACACACCACCACACACACACCACAAAACACAAAAACACACACACACACACATCCCCAACACACATAATTACACCCACACCCCACACACAACCACACACACACAACCACACACACACACCCACACACACACACACACACACACACACACAACAAACACACACCCAAACACACACACACTTCCACACACACACACTCACACACACTCCCCCCCACACACACCACACACACACACACACACACACCGCCTCACAAACACACCCACCACACCACCCCAAACACCCCACACACACACACACACACACTCCACCACACACACCAACACACACACACCCTAAAATACACTCTAAATTAAAATAAACAACCACAACAACCACCACACACCACAACCAACCCCCCAAACAACAACACAAGCTCAACAACATCAAAAACCAAACCTACAACACACCCAATGTACCCTATATATAAATTACATACATAAAAATACAACTTAATTGTTACAGATCAACTGTTTAAAATTTTAAACATTATTACAGTTATACAAATAAATCATTTTATTTTATATTATCTTTAT
>NW_028234406.1:12446273-12448773 GCF_977035675.1 Penaeus japonicus | reverse complement strand
TATATATATATATATCCAGTATATATATTTATATATAATATTATTATATATATATTTATAAATAGATATATATATCTGTTATTGATTGTTGTGTGTGTGTGTGTGTGCACATGTGGCACATGTGTTGTACTTTATGTGTTGCACATGAGTCATGTGTGTGTGTGTGCACATGTGTGTGTTCGTATGCCTGCTTGTGTCTGTATCTGTTTGAACGTCTTATTCACTTATAATTATTATTTTTTATAGGAAGACTAAAACTAATTGTGCCAGTAACAGGAATAATTCTTCTAAAATAGTGATAGTAGTAGTAGTAGCATATTAATTAAAGGAATAATAGTTGAGATATTAACAACACACGAGGACTTGCGTGTGTGTTTGTTTTCTTCTTTTCTTTTTAAATGACATCGCTCTGCATATATATGTTATTATATTTAGCCCTTTCCTCGTTTTATTTCATCTTGATATAGATAATAATGATAATTAGGAAAGTTATATCATATCTGAGTATGTGTGTTGGTGTGTATGTTTTTTTTTCAACTTTACTGATAGATATGCATTTAGTTATGCTCTCATATATGTATATTCTTATGATTTTATTTCACTATGATCAAAAAGTCATTACAGAATTCGTTTTCTTTTTGTTTTTAATATTTTTCTCGTTTTATTTTAAGCCGGCTTGTTTCTTCCATTCTTTCTCATTTTCTTTCTTTCTCACTCGTTTACTTTTATTCTTTCTCGTTTCCTTTCATTCTTTCTCGTTTTATTTCATGTTAACTTGATTTCTTTCATTCTTTCTCCTTTACTTCTCCTTCTTTCTCCTTTTCTTTCATTCCTTCTCGTTTTTTTCATTCTCTCTCGTTTTCTTTCATTCTTACTCGTTTTCTTTCATTCTCCCTCGTTTTCTTTCATTCTTACTCGTTTTATTTTATTCTTTTTTTATTTTTTCATTCTTTCTCATCTTCTTTCCTTCCTGCTCATTTTCTTTCATTCCATCTCGTTTTCCTTCATTCTTTCTAATATCATTTAATTCATTCTCGTTTTCTTTCATTATTTCTAGCTATCTTTTCTTTTCTTGTTTTTTTTTTATTCAGTCTCATTTTCTTAAATATTTATTTATATAATCATCATTACTTTTTGCATATGTTGTTACTGTTATCATCATAAAAATGATTAGCAAATAGTAATTATTTTTATCATTAATATTATCTGTTATAATTTTGATATTGTTGATATTTTTTTTTTTTTTATCATTATAGTTATCGTTATTATCATCATTATTATCATATCATTTTTATTGAAATGCTTATTATTGTTATTATTACAGTTATTATTATTGCCATTATCTTTATAACTGATATTATCATTATCATTATCATCATTACTATAATTAGTGTTATTAACATTACTATAATCATTAATTCTTTTATTATTATCACGTCAATTATGAACATTGTTATCATAATATTTTTTAAATCCAGATTAGGGGGTTATCATCACTATCACGGGAGGTGATTTATAAGGATATTGGGGTGCGAGGGGTGGGGCAGAGGGAAGTGGAGAGGGGAAACGAGGGGTTTGGGGGGGGGATCATTATTATTACTCATTGGGGTTGGAGTTGGGGGGGGATGGTGGAGTAGGGGGTGGGGGTGGGGGGAGGTGTAGGCAAGGGCGAATTAGAGCTTTATTATTTGTTATGGAGGGGGTTGATATTATTAGCACTGTTCTTAATTATATTGTTAACATTGTTATTGATATCGTTATCATTTAACATTATCATTATCATTACTATCACTATAATTATTAATTTTATCTTTCTCAGCATCCCCATTGCTATCATGGTTATCGTTGCTATTATTAGGATCATCATCATCATTTTAATTATTTTCATCATTATTGTTAACATTAAAATTTGTTGGCATTTGTAGCATTATCCTCATCATAATTATTATCTTTATCATTATAACTTTATTGTTATTTTCATTATTTGTATTATAATTATTATTATACATCCCTGTCACTTGTTATTTTTATTACCTTTATTCTTTTTATTATCATTATTATCCCTGGTATTATTAAGGTTACTCTCTTTATCATTATATCATTTTTTTTTATAATACCAGTATTATCATTTCAATAATCTACGTTTTGTTATTATCACTTTTTATTATTCCTATTACCTTTATTATTATTATTATTGTTATATAATCATTCTCATTTTTATTATCATTATCCTTATTTTCATTATTTCATCATCATTATCACAAATATTATCATCATTATTATTTTTGATATTAAAATTATTATCTTATTCTTATCATTTTTATCATTATTATTGTTATCATTAACAATAATGTTGTTATCGCTTTCACTATTATTATTATCATTATTGTTTTTTTTATCATCAGTGTTATCATCATCAACAATATTTTTGCTACTGTAATTATTAATTTTTTGATGATAATACCGTGCTCTTTTGATTAGTATTTCAAGCAGGGATCGG
>NW_028234406.1:12416273-12418773 GCF_977035675.1 Penaeus japonicus | reverse complement strand
CTCGTTACCTGTCTCTCTTTCTCTTTCTTTTTCTTTCTCTTTCTTTTTCTCTCTTTCATTTTCTCTTTCTCTCTGTCTTTCTCTCTCTCTCTCTCTCTCTCTCTCTCTCTCTCTCTCTCTCTCTCTCTCTCTCTCTCTCTCTCTCTCACACACACACACACACACACACACACACACACACACACACACACACACACACACACACACACTTTCTCTTTCTCTCTCTTTCCCTCTTTCTCTCTCTCTCTCTCTCTCTCTTCCTTCCTCTCGCTCTTCTCATCTCTTCCTCTCTCTCTCCTCTCTCTCTCTCATCTCATGTCCCACTCTCTTTCCCCCCCTCCCCCTTTCTTTCTCCTCCTCTCCTTTTTCTTCTTTCTCCTTCTCTCTTTCTCTCATCTCTCTCTCTTCTCCTCTCTCTCTCTCACTCTCTCTCCTCCTCATCTCCCCTCTTCTCTCCTCTCTCTCTCTCCCTCTCACCCCCACCCTCTCTCTCATGTGTTCTCTCTTCTCTTTTCTTTCTTTCTCTCAATCTCCTCTCTCTCTCTATCTTCTCGTTCGCTTAGCTCTCTCTTCTCTCTCTCTCTCTCTCTCTGTTCTCTCACTCACGTCTCTCTACTCACCATCACACAAACACACACCCACACACACACTCTCTCTCTCTCTCTCTCCCTCTTTCTCTCTTCTCTCTCTCCCACTTTCTCTCTTCTCTCTCTCCCACTTTCTCTCTTCTCTCTCCCTCTTTCTCTCTTCTCTCTCTCTTTCTCTCTTCTCTCTCTCCTGTTTTCTCTCTCTCCCTCTCTCTTCTCTTCTCTTCCTCTCTCTCTCTCTCTCTCCTCTCTCTCTCTCTCTCTCTCTCTCTCTCTCTCTCTCTCTCTCTCTCTCTCTCTCTCTCTCTCTCTCTCTCTCTCTCTCTCTCTCTCTCTTGTTCTCTCTTTCTCTTTCTCTCTCTTTCTCTCAATCTCTCTCTCTCTCTCTCTCTCTCTCTCTCTCTCTCTCTCTCTCTCTCTCTCTCTCTCTCTCTCTCTCTCTCTCTCCCTCTCTCTCTCACACACACACACACTCTTTCTCTTTCTCTCTTGCCCCCCCCCATCTCTCTCTCGTCCCCCCCTCTCTCTATCTCTCGCCCCCCCCCCTCCATCTCTCTCTCGTCCCCCCCTCTCTCTATCTCTCGCCCCCCCCCCCTCTCTCTCTCTCTCTTTCCTAGGAGCATAATTTTACGGGAATCTTTCCGGTGACAAAAGGACTGCTACTGGCTCTCACGTGGGTCCTCTTTGTACATCTTGCGGGAGCGTCGAGCAGAAGAAAAGCTGCTGTAGAATATCGCCTTAAACCATACATAACCGCTGAATATCATCCTGTGATGTTTTATCCTTCGTCTTTTGTAGGGTTTATTTTTAAGTAGGTCAATAAGGACGTGAGCCCGCCGGATGTGTAAAGTCATGTCCACAGTCCTCTTTTCTTCTCTTCTCTACTCTTCTCTTTTTTCACTTCTCTTCTCTTCTCTTCTCTTCTCTTCTCTTCTCTCTCTCTCTCTCTCTTCCCTCCTTTTCTCCCTCTCTTTCTCCCTCCATTCTTCATTTTTCTTTCTCTCTCTCTCTCTCTCTATTTCTTTCGTTCCCTCTTTTAATGTCTGTGAGAGGACCTAAAGCTAAACCTCAGGGTAGACCCGAGATTGTTTACGCTTTCCGGGTTCGCGTCACTTAAATAGGCAGAGAAAGTATACCTAAGAAAGTACTCTTATGGCCCGACATTTTAAGGGGATTTCCCTCGGCTTAACTTTTGTTTGGCTTCCTCCGGCAGGATTAGGACTTCTCTTTTTTGTCTTAATTTGGATTTACAGCCATTTTGTGCTCGTGTAGAAAAGCACACAAACAATCCAAGTATTTTTGCTGCTTGAGCTCGTTTGCTCTGTATATTTTGGGTGGCGTGTTTGCCGTTATCATGAATCTTTACGTAATTTCCTCTAGTAATGACAGTGCAAATAGACACTGAATTACCTGAGGTTTGTTCTTGTTAGGTGACTGCACTGATATTTCTTTTCCTTCTCTCGTCTCACGTGAATCTTTATTATTTCGTTTCGTGTTTATTTTGTTATTATTCTGACTGGTTCTTTCTTCTACCTTTTGATGATTTATATCTTCTATTTCAAGGTTGTCCTCTGTTACCCACAAAGACACGCAGTTCTGAGGATTTAATGGACCGTAAATATGAAATTGTCCTTTTGGAATTTTTCATTTCTTTCTCAACTTGATCCTTATCCCATGCACGTGATAATTTTAGCTTTACATTTGCAGGATGATATCTGGCTGCCTGACACATACTTCATCATGCACGGAGAATTCAAGGAGAATTTATCAAAAGACAAAATCGCCTTAAAGATATACAAGGATGGAAAAGTCTCCTACACTATGAGGTAAGGCATAAGTATGCATTACGCAGTTTTTGTATGCATAGAAGAGTGCTGTGCATTTTTCTTCTTTCTTTATCTTTTTGGGGGGGT
>NW_028234406.1:12388773-12391273 GCF_977035675.1 Penaeus japonicus | reverse complement strand
ATGTATGTATGTGTATATATGTATATATATGTATATATTATATTAATATATATATATATAATACACCACACACACACACACACACACACACACACACACACACACACACACACACACACACACACACACACACACACACACACACACACACACACACACACACATATATATATATCCCTACATGAACCTATTTATGTCTGCCTTTGTCTCTCTGTTATTTCTGTCTCTCGCCATCTCTCTCTCTCTTTCGTTTTCCTCCATGTCTGTTTTAAACCTTATTTACGAAGATACTGCGTTGTTCTTTACTTCACACGTCTATATGTGCTTCCACACGGCATGTCTGGGGCTTGAGGTGGACGTCAGCCACGAGCCTCGCAGACCGCCAGCATGAGAGGCTAGAAAGGGAGCTAGGCTTACCAACCGAGCCTTGTTCATCCATGTGTAGGAATCAGAACCTCCGAAGGGCGGCGCCGTTGCTGTTTCCCTGCTCTGTCCCCCTCTCGTGTCCCCAACGGCCCTGCGCCCGCCCCTACCTTTAGCTAGAACCACTGCCACGAGTAGCCCCATTGCCTCTCGCGCCTGAAACTTTGTTCTGGCTGTGAGTGCGTGTTTGCTGTGGGTGTGTAACTACCTGGTTACATGTAATTACTCACTCGACCAAACAAGATTGTTAGATCAGTCCTTCTAAAGTTATGGTTTACTCATCGTGTGAACTGTGAGAGCTACTAGTCTTACTAGTCTTCCGTTAGCACCATAGATTGATAGATAGATAGATAGATTGATAGATGGTAGTCATACTCGTATTATGAGACGTTTGTTCTTTTCGTCTGTGCTGCCCTTATTGCTCGCTTTTAACGTATGTTTGTTTAACGTTCCCTAGATATCCATTCATTCTCTTTCAGCATCGATCATTATTTTATTACGATGAACATATGATTTTGTGCAACCCCTTTTACGTATATTGACTCCTGATGATTCATATGCTGGTGGTATGTATCTTCCCTTCATGTTCGTCTTTTCAATATAGATAGTAAAAACCGTACTGCATTATCATAAATGAAATCAATATTTTCTCTGCAGTGAATATGGATAATTCTAACTTAAAAGAAGTGTACAGTACTTATAAGAAATAGCCAAAGTACCTTTTTTTTATGCCATGTACTTTTCAATCAATGTGCATTCTATATTCCCAGGATATTCATCGCATAAGCTGATGCATGCTATATTCATGGTCAACCTGTTAACGTCAAACCCATATCATTAGAGACTGCATGCTTGATAGAAAAGTCAATTAGGTATAGACTGTAAACTGCTCCTTAACTCGCCAGATTATGAAGCAAATCTTCTTGTACGACTCGTTTTCTCCAAGAAATTCTTGTGACTTATTCGAATCAATGACACTTTGCGAATGTACCACAAAGGATCGTGATGTAACCCTTTGTTTGCATGGACGATCGGTGAACTTATAGTTCATGCAGTTCTTGCAAGGTATGGTGTGACAGAAATAGACAAGAAAATGGTGCTATTGTAATACGGCTTCGGTGTTGTAAAGCAGACATCTGAAGTAGTGATATTGTACCTAGAAGAGCGTTCGAGTGGATGTGGATCTGCGTCTGCCTCTCGCCCCCAGACGTCAAAATGACCAAACTCTCACTCCAGCTGCTAAGATGGCGGGATGGGTACAAGCTGTCGGGAATGATGATGATGAGGATGATGATGATGATGATGATGATGATAATAATAATAATAATAATAACAACAATAATATTGATAATGATAATAATACTAAAGCGCCCTTGCGCATTCCATACGCTGATAGCAAAATGTTAATTATTAACAGTACTGAGCAAACATGAAACACTTGACATATACCATTAAAAAAAACATACCATCAATTCATCAGACAACACTATACAACACTACTATTCTATATCGTACAGGGAATTTGAATAAATAACCTTCTACACATGTAATTTGTTTCACTTTTAGAAAAAAGTAGAGTTGTAATATTGTAGTACTATAGTCGAGTGGGACACCATAGCAAAATACACCACATAATATAGTTATCTAAAACTACACACGAAAAAATAATCACAAAAGGGTGGTAAAGGGAAGGGACTCTCCACACTGAACACACTCTTGCATACAAAGGTTTAGAAATAATCAAGCAGGGGATGCATGTGCATGACTCTCGGAATCAATACAGCAGCCTGAAGGGTCGCTCAGATGTGAACCTGTAACTGTCGCTAACTCTTCGCTCTCGTGTCCGTATCTTGCTTCGCCACCATATAATATTCATGTTCATGAGTAAGGCTTCTTCTTTAAGATATCACTCACATGACAATATTCGCCTTGGTTTCCTCTTCATCTTTTTTATCGATTAATTTTTTTTTTTTTTTGTCTGTGTTTCAAGTTAAGTTCTATTCAAGTGGTGCCACGTAGGTTATTTTTTATTTCGAAGTTTCGTTGAAAGATGATTAATTTATTGAAACTGTTTCGC
>NW_028234406.1:12373773-12378773 GCF_977035675.1 Penaeus japonicus | reverse complement strand
ATTTTTTCTAAGACACATATTATGTTATTATATATAATTCAATAAATGTAAAGTAGCGTTATATTACGGTTATTCACACTGGATTCAAACTAAATGTAGGCAACGGAATTCGTCTGAATTGTAGCTGTGCATGAATCCCTGGTATGTTAATGTATCATGCACCAATGTCAGAGTGAGGTCCCGGGATGCCCCAATCAGCACGGCTTCCCGCACCCTCACAGGCTTGTGCTTCACTACACGCAGTACCTTGAAAAGTATTGAAACCTATCTCGCATTAGAATTATCACGCGCTTATCACTGTCCAAGTAATATTTTGTATATTACTGTCTAGGCATATTCAAATAGGTCTTCTAGCTTATCCTGCACTGCGCTACGCGCTTCACTATAGCTGATTCCAGAGTCATTCAATCAGTGATATATATCTATGTAACATTCAAGAATAATGAATACGTGACGAAAGTATAATAAGCTTTTTTGCACAAGGCTTGTGTTTGATGCCGCCAGCACAGCTTTGGCTGTTCTGCCTTGCTGCGGCTCCCGGCCCCTACTCCCGCTGCAACACCAGCCAGCGAGACTAAGAGAGCTCTCTTGCAGACGGAACGGATGCGGCCCGGCGGTCCTGTCGGGTCTTCGGGCACCGAGGTGTCGTCGGGCAACAGAAATTCTCACGAACTCGTGTCTTGCGCCAACTGTGGCAACTCCCAGTGTTCTCACACCAATGCTCCTAACAACTGCCCCAACGGAGAGGTAATGCCCAAAAAAATAATTTATAATTCTATATCAAGATGTGTGATTCACATAAAAATCCTTGGAATGTTAATTCCGCCAACATGTCTAAAAATGCTTAACCAATCCAACTAATTACACATTATGTATTAAGTCAACATTCAACACCAAAGAGTTAATTATACTGTACCTGATCGAATAACCTAAGAGAGTTAGTTAGTTTTATATATAAAAATAATTAACCATGCTAACAATAGGAGCAGGAAATATTCTCGTAGCTGATATTACAGGCTATTAGAACGTTTTATCCCTAGGGTGCACTTAAATTTATTGCACGTTGAAAGCCTAACCTACAGCTACTAAGTCGTTATACTAACATTTTCCTAACTGACTATAACATCACCTCGTGGCATGAACCCCATCATATTCAGCAGAGACCCCAATCTAAACCCCCTTTTTTCTCTTTCTCTTTCTCCAGGACGTGGCAGTGACAGTGAGTAGAATTTATCGATTGAACCCTAAATAAGTAACCCTTCAGGACGTGAACAAAAAGTGCATGAATCTCTTTTAAGTGGTTTTGTCTTCCTCTTGTGATATTAGGTCAATGAAAAGTTATTCCTCAGATGCTGGCTCGTAGATGCGTAGTCTTTGAGATTTGTTTGTGACGGCGGCCTAGGTAACATGATGTGAAAGTAATTTTTCGGAATAGTTGACAACATGAGATTTTTTGTTCTTCATGTATATATATATATATATATATATATATATATATATATATATATATATATATAATGTATATACACATATATATATATATGTGTATGTATTATATATATATATATATATATATATATATATGTATATACATATATATATATATACATATATATATATATATATATATATATATATATATATATATATATATATATATATGTATATATATATATATATATATTTACTTATATACATATATATATGTATATATAAATAATATATATATATGTATATATTATATATATATATATTATATATATATAATATAATATACATTATATATATATATATATATATATATATATATATATATATATATATATATATATATATATATATATATATATATATATATTTAAAAACATAGCAAGTCAGTGTTAATGCGACAAGATTCTTCCGTATTTACTTGATTCCCTATTACCAGCACAAATGAAAATTTACGTATATACATTAATACAAAAACTAATTTATCATTTATCATCGAAATTTCGCATAGGATCAGAGAATAGTAATTATCAATAAGGTAGATAATAAATGTAAATGAAAATAGCAGTATTAATAATCAATATGTGACTAAGCACGAATGAATGGTTTACACTATCATTTTTTCCTTAACTTTCATGTCAATCTAATAGCTTCAGGTAGACATCCTCGCCAGATTGAATCCTCAAAAATGTTTGCTAAATCCTAGCCAATCTAAAAAAACAGTTGTTGTGTCTCTCAAACATGCATATCATCTGTATATATATAAAACACCTCAAAGCATAGATCAACCACAAATAAATATACAATAGCCGTTTTATATATATACAGAAAAAAAAAATACAATTCATAAGCAAAGAAATGGTACGCTTCTTTCTGTAAAAGATATATGTGTGTCCCTTCCATTCCCTGGCTTAATTTATCGCCAATGCTTTTATTACAGGAACCTGTGGAGGTCAGTCAGGTAGAGTACACTTTTAAGGTAATGCTTTCTATTTTCTCTTGCTATGCTTACGAGTACTAGGTCTGGTGTTATGCTAGGAAGTGGGAAAGATGGTTTATATGCTTTTTTTTTTTTTTTTTTTTTTTTACCAGCGTTATAATTTCTTATCGTATTGACATGGTTGTGGTTATTTTTATCGTCGTGAATTTAGTTATGTTATGCGAACTTGTTTTGCTTTGTAGGAACGTGGTAATGATAATATTATCATTATCATCATAATTATTTATATTATTGTCATTATCATTATCAACACCACCATCATCTCCATCTCCATCGTCATCGCATCGTCGCCATCATCATCATTATCATCATCATCCTCATCCTCATCCTCATCCTCATCCTCATCCTCATCCTCATCCTCATCCTCATCCTCATCATCATCATCTTTATCATGCTCATCCTCATCTTCATCATCATCATCAACATCATTTTCATCTTTCTCTTTATCTTCATTAATTTTCATTATTATTGACATTATCACCATCATCACTGAAGTCGTTGTTTTGTTGTTGCTGTTGTGAAATATTCTTATTCTTATTATTATTATTACGATTATCACTATTATCATCACTATTATCATATCATTATCACAATTGTTATATTTCTTGATAATATTTATAGTGTTATTATAATTATTCATATTATTATTAATGCTTATTACTCTTATCTTACTGTTATAATCTTTATTATCATTATTATCATTACCATTATCCTCATAGTTATTATCATTATCATCATCATTATTATCACTATCATAATTATCTCCCTCATTACTGGCCGTAGTACTGTTGTTGTTATTATTTTTTCTTGAACTTGACTTTATTATTTTTTTGGATGGGGGTGGGAACAAAACGAAAGGTAAAGACACAGAATTTTTTCAGCCATCTTTTTCCTGTAACCATAACACCAGTGCCCGGTACATTCCTTTATAGCACATGCAACTTACGACTGAAAAAAAAAAATCTAAGAAATAACCAGTTGGTAGAATGAAATAAGCCAAAATAATTCAGTCAAGTAGTATGAATGTTGCGAATAAACCAAGGTGCATGAGATGCACATATCGTTAGGTAATAGTAACTCACGCCATTTCAAGACATTTGTTTTACTATTAGTGATTGAACTGCTACAGTGCTTTCATCAGTCACAAGCACTTCTTTCCAAACAGCCAATTAAAGGAAGACGACTGACTTACTCGTATTTGCTTGCCTCTTGCCCAAGTAGACGACTTTTCTTGGCAGTGCAGTTGTAGAAATACTTGATGCAACTCAATCATACACGAGTGACCTACAAGATCTTTATTATTATTATTTTTTTCTGTTGCTTCATCAGTATTTAACTTTGGTAGGATATTTGCATGGCGACAAAATATTACTGTTCGCTAGCTTCATTCTCTATTGGATATCAATGTATGGCTTTTTAGTCATGCAGTTTTTTTTGTGTATTTTATTTTTTTATTTTTTTCTATAAGAATATATCCAGTGATGATGAAAATGTATAGAACTGGAGATCGACAATAAAACGATATAATAAATGTTTACAAAGGATAAAAAAAAATCATGATAACCAAAGGTTCTCAAAAAGCAACACCTCTTATCAACATCCGAACATCGAACATTAGTCACTATCATTATGTTTCATTGCAATATATATATAAACACATCGGATAACACAGCTGCGTATGATATGTGTATACAGTCTTCTCTCTCTTTCTTCACCTTTTCATACGAAACAGTTATCTTTGCTGCTTCCATAGGTTTAAGTGTGCTCGACTGTAAATATTGCAATAATGGGCCAGTGACACGTTTCAGATAAGTATGGAGTCAATTTTCTGTATTGCAATCACCCTCGCTTGTATCTCTTTGCCTGTAAAATGATCTGCTCCAAAATTTGATCAACTTGCACAGCTTTGCAGGGCAACTTGTTCCGAAGAGACGAGACTTCAAAGTTTCTCAAGATCACTTACCTTTGCTGCTATAATCAATTTTGAGTTTATTTTTATATACGGATGATTTTGACAACAATGAGGATTATAGCACTATTGGTATCATGATTATTATTTTTTTTATCATTGTTATTATCATTTCTATTATCATCATTATTACTATTATTTTTATGATTATCGTTATCCTTATCACTATTATTATCACGATTACTATTATTATTATCCTTATTATTGCTATTAGTATCATTTTTATAATTATTACTATAGATATTATTTTCGTTATCATTATTAGTATTGATATGATCATAAATGTTGTTACTGTCATTATTGAAAACATTGTTACATTGTTGTTATTCTTTTTGTACTATTATGATTATCATCATTATTATTTTAATCATCTTTATTATTGTTATTATCCTTATCATTATCATCATTACTGCTATTATTGTCATTATCATTAGCATTGTTATTATCATTATAACTATTACAATTAGTATCATTATTCTTATCAGCATTAGCATTATTATTATCATTATATCATCATCACAATAATGATAATGATAATAACAA
>NW_028234406.1:12363773-12368773 GCF_977035675.1 Penaeus japonicus | reverse complement strand
GGTGTCCCATGCTACCTGCTGTGGTTAAGGTTTGGTGGACACCGTGGTATATGATATGAGGGACTTTAATCATTGGGTTACTGTAGTGTCCGCTAGATTTTTTATGTAGTGATATACGGAGAAAATGTCTTGTAATGCCCTCCTTGATTTTTTTTTCTTTCGAATGTTTATGTGGAAACGAAGGATCAAGGTGAAATGTCCTTGACGTGAATTCCTGCTGGCTCCTCGGATCCCTCCTTCACCTACCTCACGAAGAATTTTGAGGAAGACCTTCCTCGATGTCTGCTCCCCTTAAACGATTTTGTCCAAAATTTGATAAAAGATAAAAATGACAAAAAAAAAAAAAAAAAAATCTTTCTCATCGTTACAAATGATTATCATTTTAGGTGGATTAGAATAAAAGACAATTGGTATCAGTTCATCAGTTAGTATTAGTGGAAGATGAACTGGATCTTACTTTCCACATCTTTAGAAGGTACATGGATATTGAGGGAGGACACATACGACAGGGGTGACAATCATGCCTGTAGCTGAGCATACACTGAGTCAAATCGCATGAGACGCCATAAGTATTTGTATACACATACAGTTACTCTGAATAGATCAAGGACGTTGGCTCAGGAAAAGATATATATGTATGTATATATATACATATATATATATATATATATATATATATATATATATATATATATATATATGGACGAAGAGAAGAGAAAATGGAAGATGCAAATTAGACATGTTTCATTTAGTATTCGAGAGTGCTAGATTAGAGCTTTTTCTACGTATAATTCTTTTCCACTGGATCTTATTCTCATAGTCCGTTGATAATTAGTGACCTTTTGGAGGATAAATATTTTACAAGGGTTACTTTACTCTAATGTTTTCTTTTTCTTTTTCTTTTATATATATTTTTATTTGAAATTATCAATTATAAATATCCACATATTCAGACACACACACACACACACACACACACTCTATCATATTATGTATATTATATATATATATATATATATATATACATATATATATATATATATACATATATATATATACATATACATATATATACATATATATACATATATGTGTGTGTGTTACACTCACAAACTACTTACAAAATCTGCCATTCTTTATAGACATAAAGATACTTTCAAATATCGTATAGTTATGAGGTTATTTGTTTATTCTCTTGTTTGATGTTTTAGGCATAATTGCATTGTGCTGCCATTTCTTGTGATAGTTCTTGTTGCAAGTTAAACATTATCAATTACATATTGGAGAAGTATTAGACTGCTATATTGAGCTTCATTTTGTATTGTTAAATACATATTGTAAAAACTAAGAATCTGTTGCAGACATTTTGCATAAATGATGTCCCTAGAGAATATATCATACCAACTTATATATCTTGCTGTTACCTTCATACATCACCATATTCTACCATTCCTTCATCACAAAACATTAACAGTAAGCGCAAAGTTAGATCAAATCATAACACAGAGTCATGCCATCAGCTGAGACATTGAGTACTATAAGGTTTTGGTGTTCATTTTGAGCATAATTTTATAACAATGAAAAGTAGTAACAGTCCTGTAGTGTGATCTGACATTATCTCTTCTTTATTTTAACTCTAAGAAAAAAAACATGCTACAATTTTCATATTCCATGATAAACGATAATCATAACAAAATAATGGTATAAAAAGATACAGTATATGCCTGTGTGTATGCACAATATATATGTATATTTGCCTATAATATATATATATATATATATATATATATATATATATATATATATATATATATATATATATATAGCTATGATTATGGACAGATATACAACATACATAGATAACGCAGTATATGTGATACCTTATTTTTTACATAATTAGGTAGAAAAGGAGTTTACAGGAAATATTCTATAACTTCTGAAGTAACGGGAGATGTGTCAGGCCATACATTTTAGTTCATATTTATCTATGGTCGTGTGTCAGAGGCTCACTGACTACTTCCCAGATGTCATTACTTATGGGCAGTTGCATGAACAAGTATTGCAGTGCTGGTAACGTACAGTTTCTTCAGACCTGTCAGATAGCGTTCTCATTCCGATGCCCACTGTGCCTTTGTGTTCTTTAATTTAACTATGGAAAACATCGAATCACAAAAAAGAGAAAAAAACTTCATTAACATGCAATAATTACTGGATGTAAGTGTAACCTCATGTCATTAACCGATAGTTGCACCCCCTTCAAAAATTTCAATGAGATGTAATAGGTCTTGTTCAAGAAAAGCTAGATATTGTTAGACTCCAGCCATCTGTTGAGCAATGGAGAAACTTGTGTACTCATCAGTCTTGAAGCATTTTGGTGAGCCTTCAAAGGTGACCTCATGGGAGGCTCAAGTAGTGTCTTCGGAAACCCTTGCTGACGCTTCTTTGGTATACTTCTTGATTGGCAGCGTTCGGGATGTGTTGCAGCGTTTTATAGTTTGTGGAGTCGGGTCTTTCGCGAGTCTAATCAGTCAACCTTTTAGTGAACACGGCCATTAGCTCTTTATTCTCATCTTTATACAATAAATAAAAAAAACTTTAAAACTTTAAGGATATGCACTGCTATATTTTCCACAAAGGACATTGAAACGCTTACAAAGTCTTTTGCTTGGACTGTTCTGAAATTGTTTTGTGCCTTGCCCTATATACTTCAAGAGGTAGCTGCCTGCCATTGAAAATTGTCATTCATTAATTCCAAGCTTTTCACATCAAGTAAAATTCTTCATTTTCTATTATCATTATTCTTTCTTGTATTTTAAGGAGAAATGTATAATGTTCAAACCTTGGTTCATTTTACACAAGGAACCAGTCTTTCTAATACCCTTTCTTTACCTGATCACTGGCATGCGGCTCTTTGACTTTTGAATCACCAAAATGATGCCTATTAAACAAAGCACACCCAAAACTAGGCCTAATTATACTCTTAAACTATATTAGTCATATGCATAGCCTCTATTCTTTCCTACATACCTGAAGTCAATGCATGAAATATTATTTTCTTACACAGTGAATTTCATGAAGACAGTTAAATGATAAATTTCTATACTTTAAGCTAATATGAGCAGTGTCCTAAGCAAGGAAGAGCATATGAGAACCTAGCTCATAAAAGGTCTCTCATTGAATGACTTGTTACGGTTGTATGTTGAGCCAAGGAAGCCGTCTTACCTTCGAATAGGACACAAATATTCATAACTGCTCCTCACTATAAGCAACCTAATGGGACACGTATTATGCACGCTGCTTCACTAGTTTACCCCCAGCTAGTGTAGCTAGTTACTGGAGGCTCACAAGCACTAGCTAGTCTTCTGGATGTTTCACAGCTGGCTAGTATAATGGGGAAAAACAACAATCTTAGCATATATATGGTGAAGAGTGCTACGGCTCATGTGCTAGAGAAGTTTACTAGTTTAATCTAGTATCTTCGGAATGGTAAATGCTATTAGATTGGCCCCAGTATGTTACACCGCAAGCTGTTCTTTCAGAATACTTCTATTGGCATGCCTATTTGGAGGCGTTGCCAGTCGCTAGTACTGTGAGGAGGCTCTCAGACTGGGAAACTGTGGCATACGAACAAATAAAGACTAGTGTGTTGGAGATCTTAACAAGTATGGTGGGAATATGACTTGTACTAGCTAGTTTGCTGGGTGTCACACCAGTGGCTAGTGCGATGGCACTTAATTTAACGCTTTCCAGTTATGTGCATATGCGGCGGTTATAAGCATACTATGGCTTTTAGATGATAAGTCTATAGTGCAACTGAAAGTAGAAATGCAGACAGTCTGGATGGTTGGGATACATGTAGAGGACATGGAATACTTGGTGGACGTGTTAATTCTTAAAAAAAAACTATGTTATGCAGTGTTGGACCAGTTGGACAACTTGTCTTTGCAAAAAATACAAAATAAAAACAAAAAATAATAAAAGTAAAAAGCAAAACAAAAATAACCAAATATAATAAAGCGACAGTTTGGACCTAAGCCATACAGTGAATGGTACCATAATGCCAGTACAGTAAAACAGCAACAAATTCTTGATGGTGGTGACTAAGAAATGTGTTGCAAGGAAATGCATGCGATTTTCCAGCCATTGCAGTAGCTTTTAATGCCTATACTGCTCCATTCTGTGATCACGATATACCTTTCTCACTGACCGTCGTTCCCTCCTCACATGTTGGTTGTTGTACAGGAGAAACGTTTCTTGGTAGTGACCTTCAGAAACGTGTGAGCGTTTCCTTTTATCTTCACATCATGTATGCAGATTATGCGCTTGTATTATGTATGTTCGTTTTGTTTTGGCCAGCGGGTTTAGTTGGGATAGGATCTCTAAGGAACAAATCTATGTCTATGTGATTAGTATTTCTCAGTGTTCTTTGTAGGACTTGGACTGTGGTGTGAAAATAATCAGAGAAGTCAAAATTGCTTACAGGATTTGATCATGGCCACAGCTTATGTCTCTCTGTATCTTGAAAATTGTACTGGGGATTAAACGATGCGAACTTTGAAAATACACTATTTGTGATAAAAATAGTTATAACAATGGTAATGATTAAAACAACTCTATAAACATAATGCAAATTTCACCAGGGCTAGACATCTCTCTCCCAACTTTAATCCGCTGACCCGATTCCCTCTCGCTATGTTTGGTAGCGAGTTTCGGTCCTTACCGGTATCAAAGTGTACATAGAGGAACCGCCTGTTCTCAAGCTTGTTGGAGGCATACACCAGCGCACAGTGTGTTCGGGTTTCATTAGTATGGTTTATATTGTTATAGAATGTACGATATTGAAAAGAAAAGAGGAAAAAAAATATAGATATATAATGTTATGCCTAAATCTGTATATCATTTTCAATTCGCACTTTTTATCTTGTATTCATGAATGTATTGAGAAATTTCTTGTTCATCCATTGGGTACGTTTTGGTGGTAGAGAGATAACTTAATTAAA
>NW_028234406.1:12258773-12261273 GCF_977035675.1 Penaeus japonicus | reverse complement strand
TACACGGCTAGATTAATGTACAATTTGATGTCTTGGTGGAAAAATAATGTGAAACGCAAGAGAATTAAGACCGGCCGGCCCTACACCATCTTGGGATAAAGTCGATAATCTCGCAGCGGTCACTAGGGCAGATTTGAGAGAGGGGTCGCGGTCGAGGTTAACCAGTCTAGGTTGACTCCTCAGAGGTCACGAAACAGGAGGCCTGCCCCGGAAGGGAAGATGGGAGAGGGGAATGTCTCGCCTGGCGGTCATGGCCGTATTGGTCTCTAGGTAGAACTTGCGTGAGGTCAGCCTGTCTTGACCTCCACCAAGAAAGAAGTTACAACGGGCGCATAGGTGGCTCTGAACAGTCTATCTTTCACAATCACAAGTGTATATATCCTGTTTTACTGGTCTTATATTAATTACCTTGAAACAATTCTAGCTTTCTCTTTAATTGAAATCCAGCCATATCAGTTTGTTTTGGATATTTGGAAGTGTCTCATAGTTGGTCAACTTCTTCATCCTTATTCTATTAGTGTTAGCAATATTACAATTCTGTCTTAATAAATAATATTACTATAGTGTTAACAAATCTCAAAAATACGATGATACAGACGTAGAACAAGTAGTTGAAATAATACCAATAATAATGATAGAGAAAAATAACTTAATAGTGATATTATTCATGATAAGGTCATATCTATATGCGCGAGGTAATGATGTAACCGTTTCTACTTTTCTTTTGGTGCATTTCTATAGTTGGTCTATCATGCAGAATAGAGCTGTTCTTTCATGCAGTGCTTTTTGACTATTATTCCACCCTAGTTTAGTACTTTAAATCTTATTCCCTTTACATTATTCATCTTGTATCAATAGAAAATTACACATAGTATTACACCTTTACTTTACGCCAGATTAATTTTACAAGATATAATAAGTACTTGAATGATGGAGGACTTGGGTGTGTTGGGATAATTGCTGGATAAGGTAGTTTTCTATTATCTAAACTGTCTTCTGAAATGATCAAAGTACCCTGCATCATATTTTAACATAAATAATATATATCATTAAGCAATAACAGAAACGTACCAAATCACAATGTCATAGTGATTCATATATATATATATATATATATATATATATATATATATATATGTGTGTGTGTGTGTGTGTGTGTGTGCATATATATATATATATATGTATATATATATATATATATATATATATATATATATATATATATATATATATATACATATACATATATATATACATATATATACATATGTAAATATATATATATATATAATATACATACATATATATATATATATATATATATATATACATATTATATATATATATATATATATATATATATATATATATATATATACATATATATGTGTGTGTGTGTGTACAGACAAACACACATAAATATATATATATATATATATATATATATATATATATATATATATATATATATATATATATATATATAGGTATATTGTGCGTGGACATCCATATCTCTATATCTCTATATAGCCATCTATTTATATCTATATCTATCTTTCTATTTATCTCTCTCTATATATATAATCTGTGTGTGTTTATGTGATGTGTATATGTGTATATGTGTTGTGTATGTGTATGTGTATATGTGTGTGTGTGTGCGTGTGCGTGTGCGTGTGCATGTGTGTGTGTGTGTGTGCGTACGTGCGTGCGTGTGTACGTGTGTGTGTGTGTGGCACAGCCTGTTTCAGCTATATAGAACCATCTCATTTGGTCCTCAAAAGTGAATGATTACTGCGTGTCCCAGATCGCCCATCTGTAGTGTAAGCGTTCCAGCTTCTACGGTGTAAGCGGCAGATATAACCCCTTCCCCCTGGATGAGGAAACGTTTATACTCCCACTCCTGTAAGTAGAACAACAAACGAGGCCGAGAGGGGAAAAGAAATCACCAGTATTGGTCAGTAGTGACGTGTAATCTCAACCCAGTTTGGTGAAGTGTGGTAGGATTTCGGGTTGTACGTTCAATATTGAAAATCCGTGTGGCATCTGTCATATATGTCACATTAGTTCATATATGAAAAATGTCCAACTCAATGAATCCTTGAATAATTATTTTCTAATGTAAAAAATGATACCAAAGTATCATGAATAATGTTCGTAAAGATGCAGTTAATGATACCGTCTTACTGAAAAGTATGTAAGCTTTACGTCCCGGATGTTTATGAAGAAACTGTCTGCACGTTCTGGTCACTAACCACACACTGGCTAATATCCAGTCTCATATGTTTATACATTAGCTGATGGCAATTGAGCAGCAAGATGGGGCTCAAATTGCTGCTGCCTTAGGCAACCTCGAATGGGTAATATGCTCGTTTTTTGTCTAAAGAATCAAACTTATATGAATAGGGTATAGCCAGGCAGGTATTATCATATGTGTACAGTGTCCAGTTCTTGATAGTGGCCATATCCACAAAATGGATATGATTGACAGTCTTTTTTTTTT
>NW_028234406.1:12238773-12241273 GCF_977035675.1 Penaeus japonicus | reverse complement strand
ATGCATCTTCGCAGACGAGGCAATACTTCAAATTTAAAGGTATCTTCCTCACACGCATGCGCAGTTCGCTGCTGATAGATAGTTCCATTGTAAACTCTTTCCGCGAGAATCATGATGTGAACGAAGACTTAATAACTTACGGGCAATGAACGATCGTTTGCAATGATAAAGAGGACAGGAATAGCATTCAGCGACTAGAGTAAGTGTGGCGATAAGGTTGTGTACGATTATGATGATACAATTAGAAGGATGATGATATTAGTAACATTGATAGTGAATAAGCATTATTACAGTGAATGTTATTATAATCGCTGTTATCATATTCCGATCTTTCGATGATACAAAAATCTAGAATAAGACAATATTTGAATAAATAACAGAGAAATATACAAGATAATACACAAGCTAGATAAATCAATATAAGCACGGTACACCCATAACGCAATGTGTGTAGTATGATTAATGGTCATGTGGTACAATCCCGAAGTTCTCGTCCTTGGCAAAACAATCTCTTCGGCAGGATCTCATGTTCTTCCTCATGTTCTTCCAATTGTTCCAGTATGATTCACTTATCCTCATGCGTACAACAATGGACAAAATAGTGAGTCGAATTCATAGTTCCGTGAACGAACTCTTTGTGGAAAGTTGCGTCTTAAGGGACGACTCTCTCCACTATTGGAAAAAGTATCGCCTTTCCGGTTCTCCACTACCACCATATAGCCAATTACGGGACTCTCGTTGCTGTCTACTAAACCAAAGGCCAACAGACTAAAGCGAACCACATCCTCTGCCGGCGTTCACTTTGTGATCAAAGCGTGTTTCGTCAATGTGTACTTGTCCTCGGCCACCAGCCATCACTCGATTCTGCTTTAGGTACCTTGTACTGTACATACATATCAGAGACGGGCATAATAGTCCACCGTGGAAACCTGTGACACACCAGCGATAGTAAAGGCAACGCTCTCGTTACTTTTTATAGTCCAAAGGGGCAGAGAGTGGATGATCCAGTCCTGCAGGTTTATCTTTGTATGCTCAAAGAAACGCCCTTTACTTCCTGATACAGGAACCTTAATTTTTCCATAGACCTTTGTTTGAAATGTCTAGGAATAGCCATGTCTGGATATGGAATTGTGAAGGGTCACACAAACGTAAACGCAGAGTTATCACCCGTGATGGGCGGTAGCATTTCACTTTAGTATATGTTGTGCAACGTGCTGAGGATAGATTAGAGCGTTTGAGAGATGAACACATCAAAGGAGTCGGTATATACACTTTCTAATGATCCATAGGTGTTCATGGCTAGACGGATTGTGCTTAAATGGGTCACGGTTGTGTACATCGCGCTTAAATAGACGCTCTGGGTTTACTCTGCTTAAATTGACCCAATAGATCTTATTACTTTTGTTATAATTTACGTTATCGTCATATCTACTACCAATGATTGGCATTACTTATCAGTAACAATTAATGGTTAAATCCATCTGTTCATCATTACTTACACCATGAGACAATTCATTCGGGATCTGTAACATTCCGTTTGAACTACGCCAAGTTCCAAATCTCAAGTTCATTTCACGTCTAATTGGCGTCTTGTTACGCTCACTTTTCTCTTCGTGACATCAAAGGCGAACTTAATTAATCCATAGGGATACCATTACTTTTACTTTCGAACCTTGTCACAAATTGCTTGCATGATCTGTACTGCATGTGTGTATATGTGTTTACACACACACATACACACACACATACATATGTGTAGATACATACATAAATGTATATATATATATATATATATATATATATATATATATATATATATATATATATATATGTGTGTATTTATATATATACATATACATACATGTATATGTATATATGTACATATGTATATGTATATATAAATATATATATATATATGTAAATATATATAATTATATGAATGTATATATATATATATATATATATATATTTATGTAAACATATATAATTATATGAAAGTATATATATATATATATATATATATATATATATATATGTATACAAATAAATATATATATATATATATGTATTTATATAAATAATTATATGAATGTGTATATATATACATACATACATACATATATATATATATATATATACATATATATACATATATATGTGTGTGTGTGTGCGTATGTGTGTGTGTGTGTGTGTATGTGTAAATGAGGATGTTTGTACCAATAAGAAGAAAGTAAAAAAAGAAAAGAAAATGGTAGTTTTCTGCTCTAATATATATATATATATATATAAATATACATATATATATATATATATATATATATAAATACAACTTTTACCTCCCTGACAAGGAATTGAACTCGGGCCCTCTGAGTGAGAGTCCCGGCTCTTAACTATATCACCATAACGAGGAATGACTAACCAGACGCCTTACATCCATCATAGAGGTTACCTATATGTTCTTAGCAGAGCAGTCATAACGAGGTTTTACAATCTCCGTGGC
>NW_028234406.1:12213773-12216273 GCF_977035675.1 Penaeus japonicus | reverse complement strand
GAAAATAAGGTCAGATTATTTATTGATATAAA
Organism: Penaeus japonicus; assembly: GCF_977035675.1. Lineage (NCBI taxonomy): Eukaryota > Metazoa > Arthropoda > Malacostraca > Decapoda > Penaeidae > Penaeus > Penaeus japonicus. The sequence goes on along the minus strand of NW_028234406.1, from coordinate 12,216,241 downwards.
TGGATGCTTTTAGGATTACAACACTTTACATGAGAAGGAAAACGATAAAGGGTGTGTTATGGTGATACGTGCAATGGAGATTGAACGAAACAAAAAGGCTAACAAAAACAGTACAACGGAAAAGCTGCTAATTATTCAGCAAAAAAGGGTCTCTGATGTCTTCCTCTTTGTCTTTCCTTTTTTTCTTTTTCTTTTTCTTTTTTTTCTTACTTTAGTTATTTATCCACATACAGTAATAACACAATGCTTAGAAATAAGTGGAATATATATATATATATATATATATATATATATATAGATAGATAGATAGATAGATAGATAGATATAGATATAGATATGTATATTTATATATATGTATATATATAATTGTATAGATAGATAGATAGATATAGATATATATATTTATATATATGTATATATATACATATATATACATATACATATATATATAATATATATATATTTATATATATATATATATTAATATATATATATATATATATATATATATATATATATATATATATATATATACGAAATATAGACACATGACATGGTTGTTGCCGTACTTCATTGCAAGTCCACATATGTTATGAACACTTCATCAATACATAATCATTTTTTGAGATATTAAAAAAAAAGAAAGAAAGAAAAAAGAGAGAGAAAAAAAGACGTAAAGACGTAAAATAGATATCTTTATTGATACGAGATACGAGGTGTTGCAAGTTTGGTCGAAAGAAGTTCAGAAAGTTATAATAGTCCTTTTCATTACCAAAGCCCTTCGATTTCCTACGAAAGAACTTAGAACAAGGTAAAACAAGCTAAGTTTGATAAAGGCTGTTTGTTACTAACTGCCAGGATGATTAGAAAAGTCTTTTGTAATTAAGCAACAATGAAGATATTTTTCGCCCATTTCGTAACACTATTGGAGATAGCCTGGCAGTGAGAAAAATGTCTTACTCAAAAGGGAAGAAAAATATAATCTCGTTTATGCCAAGATTAATAATATTGAGTGTGATGATGATAGCATGCTATGGTAATGATTGATTATAATAATTATAATGATATTGATGATGATGATAACAATAATGACAGCAATAGAATAATAATGGCATTGGAAAAAAATGATAGTAATAAAAACAAACAAGAGCAATTGCAACAATTGTAATAATAGCAATCGTATTGATAATGATGATAATGATAATGACTATAATGGTAATAATAACAATGATAAGAATAATAACAATAGTGGTAATAATAATGATGAAAATAATAAGGGTGATAATTGTAGTAAAAATAATAAGGATGTAAAAAAAGATAATAAAAATAACATATGTGGCAATGATAACAAAAAATTTTAAGAATAGTAATGATCATAACAGTGACCATGATAATGGTAATGACAATGTTGATAATGGTGATAGTGAAAAGAATAATGATAAAATGAAAAAGAAAATAATTATGGTAAAAATGATAATTAACAAAATATTTGGAATGATGCTAATATCAGTGATAATAAGAATAAGAAAAATGACAAGAGATATGATAAAATGATGGTAAATAGGATATTAAGAATGATAATAAAAATGATTATGATAATGATGATGATAATGAAAGTATCAATTATTATGATTATAATGATAATGATAACTATGGTAACAATTTGGATGATAATTACTGTATTGTTATATATTTAAATAAGTTTTTGATATATTATGCTGACAATTAACGTATGTTGTATTATAAAGAATATCGAAATTTGTATTATTTTTCGTATGATCCTTGATACATTTTGAATGATTTTTGAGATGTAAAATCAAATCATTCTATAATAATATTGCTTTGAAATTGAAAATTAAAGATGTAGACATTTAAATTCACACATAGATGAGTGTTTAGATTCTGATTTGAGCAATGCGCAAGTTGATTTTCATCTGTTAAAGGGAAACGTGTTTATGAACGACCGGTTGTCATGAATTCTCCCTCGTTTTAGGGCTGGCCTTTTCTTGGATTTTTTATCTCTGATTATCAGGCAGGAATTTCATAAAAGCGTTAATTATCCTTGAGAATATCAAAAGTAAGACTGTTAACTTTAGTGAGGTGTGAGATGATTACTTTAAACTGGAAGGGGAAGTATGTTTAAACTGTTTGTCTTAAGGGAATTGACTGTAAAAGTATGTTATTCTTTAAGGTTTTGTAGATCAATGGTTTGTTAATAAGTTTCTTTAAATTCATCGTATTATAAAGGCTAATTGACTTGCAGGCTTGAAGTGTATGCTGGAAGTGAAAGGTAGCTTTGACCTGTGTCATCACTCAGGCATGAGGTGACATGATGTGAGTGTTTGACCATTTGTAAAACTTAACGGCATTATTTTATGAAGGAATTGCACAGTGATATAGCAAGATAACTATGACATTAATGATGATATCGATAGTATTGATAATACTATTTGAATATAATAATAATT
>NW_028234406.1:12191273-12193773 GCF_977035675.1 Penaeus japonicus | reverse complement strand
ATATATATATATATATATATATATATATATATATATATATATGTGTATATATATATTTATTTATATATATATATATATAAATATATATATATATATACAAACACACACACATACTGTGTATATATATGTGTGTGTGTGTGTGTGTGTGTGTGTGTGTAAATCTAACCTTCTGTCATATTGAAAAAGTGTTAGACTCCTAATCTATAATCAAAAGCCGCCACTACCACTGTTTTCACAGAGAACAGGGAAAACATTTCTCCTTCAAAGAATTATTAATTTCACCATATAATTCCTACAAAAAAAGGAATTAAAGAAACTTTGATGCATTTCCTGCAATTCACTATTCTTATCATTACATAACGTTACTTAGAACTTATAGTTACATTATTAAAGACAATTTAAGTAAATATCAAATACAAAACAATACTGGAGACTCCTTAAGATCTAGTATATATAAAACCCCTCTCGCTTACCAATAAAACCACCAAAGGTAAGCTATCCATGGTTCTCCCTCAAAACCACAAGTCAGAGAGTAGCAAGCATCAAAAGCTTTAGAAATAAGTATTGCAGATTATTAGATAAGATTTTTGAACGAGATTCCACGGAGAAGTGGCCGACCGTCTCTAGGTCAGCCTTCTCAATCACATGTGCTCCGCCTGAACTCTCGCATGATGCCTCAGCAACACGGAATCTTCCACGGATGTTTGTGCACATGCTTGTTCCATTTTAAATTAACATGGAAGATTCCAAATCTTCCACATCCCTCCCCCCTCAGTTACAGCCTGTCCCCAGGATGCTATAAAAGATTCGTCACAGAAACTTAACACACGCAGTGACCCTGCTCGGGAGGCAACCAGGTGCTACACCCTGCCCAAAGGTGACCTGTAGGCTATCGGAAGGCAGGAGGGCCTTACGTCTCCTGTTGTGAGCCATATAGCTTACACCGATACCGTACTTGGGATTATCTACAAGTACTGTGACACTCGGGGGAGGGGATTACCTCTAGTCTATTTCTGTTTCTTCTGTTTCGGTGCGGATGCTGAAATGTCCTTTCGCCCAGCGGTCTAACATCACGCACAATTTCAACGCTATATATATGGTATTCATTATTGTTAATACCCACAGCCACACAACATCAACACAATTATTATTCGTCTTTTCAATATACGGCCGCACCCACGAACGCTCCAAGAGTGTAGAAGCGTCTATTCCCTCAGTGTTGGTTCTTCTATTATCTCTTTTTCTAAAAATTGATCCATCTGAGGTATCTCTTGCCATCGAGCCTTTGGGGCGACTTCAACTGTTTCGTGTGTCAGAGAGGTTGATAAAGCCGATAAAGAATGAAACTTTTCGCCGACACTCCGCAACCTGATGGTACTGAAAGAGTGCCCATCTGGAGAACCTCCCTGAATTTCGTCACTACTCTCTCCGGTCTTCTTTGCTCTTCACAGTCGAAAACTAGATTTTCTTCTTAAGATAGTGACACAATCCACTGCTCGCCCGACCGAATGACGACGGGTGGGAAGGAACCATCAAGAACCTCATCATCACAATATTTCTCAGCTTGTTCTTCAAAGAAGGCTGCAGATATGCAAGTCGTGACTTGGCCGCGACGCAGAAGGGCGGAATCGGCTGGACAGAAACTCCAACGTGGTTGCACCTCTCTGCAGTCCATGAGGTCCCTCTTCTCTACATACAGGTCTCTGCCCTCTGAAACAAGAAGGACAGCGGCAGAAACTTTGGTAATGATAAATGCCGTGGAGTTCAAGATTGGCCTGGGGAATGCATGAACCAGGAAAGCATCCATTTGGTGTCCTGGCAGCGGGAAGGTCAGATATACTACCAGATCACCCAAAGAACCTCCAGGCATCAATTTTATATTTGAGAAGAATGATAAACGTGTATACTCTTTTTATTAGGAGGAATTATCAGAGGTACTCCCTCTCTTGTCAGAGTATTTAAAATTGATAGGAGTACATCAGGAGGGATAAAACTCAGAGAAAGCTTGCCAGAAGTTGCATCTCTTAAACCCCCCAAAATTAAATTTTGAGTCTCTTCTACTCCTCGGAGAATAGCTCGGTAATTATCCTAGCTCGGTAATTCTCCAAGACAGAACTACATAAAAATACCTTCTCCAACATCTTCAACTGCCTCCTCATGTCAGCTACCACAACATCTATTACCTCAATTGCCGCGTCCATTATATCTATTGCCTTAGCTATTTAATTTCCCTGAATGATAACTGTATCTAATAGGCTATTAGTAACCCTAGCCATTTCAATAGCTTCCTTTGGCAATTTGTCGGATTCCATGATTTATACAAGGCAACTTTGAAGTAACCCCTGGCTACACAACTTGCTTACTACACAGCTTCAGAATAACCCCTGGTTATTCATAATCTTTAACAGCACGTGTAACCCCTGGCTACATTTTTCTCTTGCTTACCAAACAGCTTCAAAATAACCCCTGGTTATTCATAATCTTTAACAGCATCCTGGGG
>NW_028234406.1:12138773-12143773 GCF_977035675.1 Penaeus japonicus | reverse complement strand
GACCTTACGTAGCACCAGGGAGCCCTTCTCGTATGGGCCTGAGCACCTTGCGCCCTGGTCATAAAGTGCCTTGTTATCTTCTCGTGCTTTACGGCTCACCACAACTGCAAGCCGGCGAGCGTCTGCAAGGCGTGTCAACATCAGGTCATGGTCAACTGTCTGGCGGTTCGTAAGCCCCTGGCTGAAGACTGCCATACGGCCCGTCAGCAAATACAGTGGCTGGTCTCCAACGGAACGGTGAAGGGCTGAGTTGAGCGCCAGGCGGACAGCTGGCAGATGCGTGGGCCACTGCGATGGAGCCTGCCGAGCCAAGGCAGCCAGCGCATCCTTAACTGTTCGGTTGGTGTGCTCCACCACCCCATTGGACTGGGGGTGGTAGGCCACCGAAAAGGAGTGCTTCACTTCCAGCTCCTCTAAAAGTGAGCGCCACTCAGCCGAAGAGAACTCCAAGCCGTTGTCCGTATGGAGTTGGTCAGGTGGGCCAAACAGAGTGACATAGTTGTCGACAAAGGCCCTCAACACTCTGTCAGCACTCTTGTCACGGAGGGCGACTAGCTGAAGGAACCGGGTATGATGGTCGACAATGGAGAGTACGTACCGGAACCCCTGTGCAGACCCGCGTAAGTCCATGAGGTCTGCTGAAACCATTTCCAGGGGAGCTTCCGGCAGTGGGTGCCCTTCCAATGGTGCTCGGCCTGCCACGCCCTTACGTTGCTGGCATGCGTGACATCTGGCAACATACTCCCTTGCCAGGCGGAGCATATTTGGAAAATACCAGGCAGCCTGGAGATTCTGGTAAGTACGATGGACCCCAGGATGTGTAGCAGTTGGAGGACAGTGGGCGTGCTGTAGTGCTTGAGACTGGAGATGCCTGGGGACGTAAACCTGCCTTACAATTCTGTCGGGGAAGGATCTCAAATAATACAATACGCCCTCCTCCACTTCGAAACTGGAGAGGGCAGCGGGAGGCCGCTCAACTGGTACCCTCCCGCTCTCCTCCAGGAATCCGAGCAGGCCCTCACAGGTTGGATCTCGCAGCTGATGTTCCCTCATCTGGTCAGCTGTCATCTTGGTGAGCTCCATCTCCTCGTCACCATCCGCTGGTGGTTGTTGTGCAGCATCCTCGGTTTCCCTGGGTACTGTGGCTGGCAGGACATGCTCTAGAGGGCAGGCTGTCCCTGAGAGTATAGGTACCTCACCTGCTGGCCGTGAGAGAAGATCAGGGACATGGTGGCTGGTCCCAGTCTTGTACCTCAACTGGAAGTCATACCCGCTGAGCTCATAGGCATACCGACTGAGGCGGTTGCTCTTGGTGCGCCTTGAGAACACCTCCACGAGAGGCCTGTGGTCAGTCCAAACCTCAAAGCGTCTGCCGTAAACGTAAGGATCAAAGGCTCGTACTGCCTCCACCACAGCCAGAGCTTCCAGATCGATGACCGCATATCTTGTTTCAGCATCCTTCAGTGTGCGGGACCAGTACACGACAGCATGTGGTGTGCCTTCCTCATCACGCTGAAGGAGGGCTCCTCCAAGGGCTTGGGTGCTGGCATCACAGTGCACCTCGAATGTTTTGCTAAAGTCTGGGAGGCGCAGAACCGGATTACTTACTAGGGCCTCCTTCAAGGCATTGAAGGCCACTTCAGCAGCATCTCCCCAAACAAACTTCACCCCTTTCTTGGTGAGAGCAGTCAGGGGTTTGGCCATTGCTGCAAAGCCCTGAATGTGGCGACGGAAGAAACCGCAGGCTCCGAGGAAGCGACGGATGTCCTGGGCAGATCGCGGCCTCGTCATGGTAGCAATGGCAGAGGTCTTCGCCGGATTGGGGCTCACTCCTCGGGAACCCACAATAAAACCCAGGAGCTGGACTTCCTGCCTGGCAAACTCGCACTTCTCCAGGTTCAACTTCATGCCTGCATCCTGGAGAAGAGTCAAAGTCTCCTGAAGATGCTGGAGATGGTCGCTGAAGGAGGGAGATGCAACCACAACATCGTCCAGGTAGGCGAGCTTGTGACGCCCCAACACAGCTGCAAGCACGAAGTTCATGGTACGCTGGAAAGTTGTAGGTGCAGTGGAGAGCCCGAAGGGGAGACGGCGAAATTGCAGAAGTCGGTGGCCGTCAGTAAACGCTGTCTTAGGCCGGTCATCAGGGTGCACAGATATGGCCCAGTAGGCAGACCGGCTGTCAAGGACAGTGAACCACGTGCGCCCTGTCAGCGAGTCCAGCATCTCGTCGATTCGGGGTAGCGGATATGCGTCGGGAGTGGTCACCTTGTTTAAACCCCGATAGTCGACGCAAAACCGGTGAGAGCCATCCTTCTTGCGGACAAGCACCACCGGTGACAGCCAGGGACTATAGGACGGCTCGATGACGCCTTGGACCAACATATGGTCGCACTCAGTGCGAATAATCTCCTTCATCTTCTGCGGGAGCCTCCACTGCCGTACACACACTGGAGTGTCCGTCGTCGTAATGATGTGGTGCTCCACTTCAGGCACATTACCAACAGCCTGCTTATCTCCAGAGAACAAGCTTGGAAAACTGTCCAGCACACCACGCAGCTGTGCCTCTTGTTCTGGGTCAAGATGCTCAAGTGCTATGGAATGGGGAGCATCTACCTCAGCACCACTAGCACCTCCACTCTCCACAACACAGGTAACATCTGTCTCCTGCTGGTGGGCCTTGTCCAGCTCTGGCGTTTCAGGGAACACGAAGAAGTCGTCGTCCTCGTACCCAAAATCAAGGCAGGCGGCAGAGCTGTCATAGTCGTCATCAAGGAACTCGCCCTCGAGCTCCACCACCGATGGGAACCCCTCGAGCTCCTCCTCAGATGGAGCTACCGTAGCCTGTGAGGGTTCCCTGGACGACTCGCAGTAAGGGGTGTTAGGAACTGTAGGAGAGGGGGAGGTGCAGACAACCTCCTCGGGTCCCAAGAATGAGGCGTACCCTAGTACAGCACCTGGGCGTAGCTTGCGTGGCTTAGGGTGGGGGTTGACAACCCACACACTTGAACGACGTCCTTGGACAGTAACCAAAGTGCGGGGTACTGTGAGGCGGTCTGTGCTGGCCTCAATAACAGCCAGGCATGTGTCATCTGGTGCGCTGCACGTAACTGTGGCAGCAACAAACTTCCCTGATTTTGCTTCCACCATTGTTTCCTCGGCCACATGGACAGGCGAGACAGTTACCTGTCCAGAATTCGGCAGCAGTTCAGGGTCCTCCAGGGTTGCTGGTGACGCCCGAGGAATTTCATGACAGGCAGGGACATGCTGTGCCTCTGCATTCCCACGGGTATAGGCGATCCCATGACGGCAGCCATCCAACTCCAGCCAGCTCTTGTCAGGTTCATGGCCAAAGACGAGACGAACAGGAAGCCGCTGAAGGAGGTCCATCCCCAGGAGCAGGTCCCCTGGAAAGCGGAGGCCCTCAACGACACAGGTCCGGTGGGTGACAGTCAGCGTAGAATGGATGGTGAAGGGAAGGTCCACCTCCGCCGTGACTGGGGCTGGCTGGCCTGAAACTCCCTGCAGCGCTCTTTGGCTAGAGTGCAGGCGTACCCCAGGAAGACGCGCTAGGGACTCCCTCTTCATCATTGTCACCTCTGAACCTGTGTCGACGAAGCAGGAGAATTGCCTACCTCCGACTTCGAGGACTATGAGGGGGCGTCCTCGGAACTGCGGTGGAGTCGACTGGCTGCTGAGATCCCGGCTCGTAGCTACGGCCGCCCGTGGGTCGGGAGTCTGCCTCCGAGCGGCGTTGGGAAAAAGGACAAGAGACCTAGAGGTGCCCCGACTCACCGCAACGGTAGCATCGACCCCGTCCTGCCCGGCACTCGCTGGTATGGTGGCCTCCCATCCTGTGAAAATCACACCAGGGGCGCTGTCTGTTGTCCCTGCGACGTGGGGAAGGGGAGCGGCGAGGTGAAGCAGGGGCCTCGGCCGATCTCCTTACCAGCGGAGGACCATTAAGCGAGGTGTTCTCAGGGGCCTGGATGACTGGAGCCGCTTGTGGCAATATGTCCCTGTAATACTCCAGGCCGGGGATGGTTACTTCTAAGTACTGACCTGGATTATACGCACCCAGGGCCATCCTGTCGTCCCGCATGCCATGCTGAGATGTCCACAGCCTGGACGATTGCCGGAGGAGCCCGTGGACGTCTGGTAGGGAATGCCTTGCTCCGACTACAGAGTCCCAAACCAGCTGGCACTTCTCCGCCATGGCACGGGTGGAAGGGAAATCGTGCCATAAGAGCTGCTGGCGGAGCCACCCTGGAAGCCCATCCCGGAAGGTACGCTGCATCAGGCTCTCCGCATTCCCGATGTCCAGGGGGTAATCACGAGCGCCCTGCTGCACGGCCAGCGCTACAGCACGATAAAAATCCAGAGGTCCTTGGCCAACCGCCATCCTGGCTCGAGCCAGCATATCGAAGAAATGCTTGGCCGTAGAGACACCTCTGAATTGCTCGCGGAGTCGTGCTTTGAAGTCAACCCAATCCCGGATATGGGCGAACCCAGGACTGTTGAGCACTGACCATGCGTACCCCCTTACCCGGCTGCGTGCCATCCGGATGTAGGCCTCCGATGTTGCTGGCAGGGTGGCCAGCTCTATACTGGAGATCCAGGACTCTAGCTCCTAGCTCTGCTGGATGCCCTGAGTCGAAGGAGTCTCGCCACCTCGTCTCGTCCACTGCCATAAAATGGACGAGTCCAGCTGTGGTCACCTAGGTGAACTGGCGGTGCATGCGGATTGGCGAATGAGTGGAAGGCTGGGAGGCTAAAGGCTGAGAGGCTGGAGGCTGAGCTTCACGTGCAGTGGAGATTGGAGGCTGGGTCCCGAGAGACGGGTACGGTCCCTGCGAGGGGGCCCCGTAGGACGTCCCAAGGTGGCGCACGGGCGGTTGAGGCACAGGTTCAGCCATGAAGGAGGCAGGCGGCTGTGGGGGCAGTCTAGCTGCAGACTGAGCACTCTGGTCCCGCGCTGAAGCGATCCCAACCTGGCGGGG
>NW_028234406.1:12121273-12128773 GCF_977035675.1 Penaeus japonicus | reverse complement strand
TATATGCACCATCTTACAGCAAGATCTACAAAGTGTAATGTAAACAACCTCTTCTCTCCAAGGACTTCAGAATACACGCTTATACGCTTATATGCAGTGGCTGTGTTTCTCTGATCCCTACATTAATTTTCTGTACATTGGCAAGTCAAACTTCCTTAATTCACGCATAAAAGATGACATCTTCCACCACCTCAACAGGTTATGGGCTCAGATTTAAGGAATTTGATGACAATGCCAATAATTATGATTTGTGGGAAGAAAACTTCACAGGGGCTCTCCGAGTTCTGAAACTTCATCTTGCTTTTGATAAGTATGCTTGCAAACGCCCAGATGATTATGATTTGGAAGAGGCCATGGCAACAATCTATGCCCACTTAACAGGGTGCCTTGACAGAACGTCACTTGGCATGATAAAGCGTGAAGCGAGGAGAGATTGAGTGAAAGCATTGACATTGCTACGTAAACACTACCTAAGAGAAACACAACACAGATTGTATGCTCTATGGAGATCATTCATAAACAAAAGGATGGATGGTGACAGTGTTACGGCATATCTTACGTCTATAGATGAGACAGTATCTGCTCTCAGGGAAATAGATGAACACATTACTGATGGTCTTATAGTAGTATGAACACCGGATGGACTTCCAAAGAAGTACGGAAATTTTGTTGATGTAGCTAACCAGCGTAATCCTCCATAACAATACAGTGAATTAAAGATAGCATTGTTAAGTCAAGAGGATAGTCTGAAGGATACTTCTAGCACAGAAAGTCTCATCATGACTGTCAACAACAATAGTACAATGAAACAAAAGAAATGTTTCAAGTGTGGTGAACCAGGTCATTTTGCATCAAAATGCAGCAAAGGAGGTAAGTTCCAGAGAGTGATCAATCCTCAAAATGCTAGAAAGTAGTGTGACTTCTATAAATCTAGAACTCACAGTAACAGTGAATGTAGAGTGAAGAAACAAAAGAGTAGTAATTCAGTAAACTCAGCAAATGGAGAACAAAATCAAGAGTATTTTTTTCATGTAACACACTCATCAAGGTTTTGCACTGTTGAGGAAACTAACACTGAGATACATGATTGTGGAAAACAGAATGTAACTAGCTTAGAAGCAGAAGGCTTATTAATGATTGACAGTGGCTGCACTTCACATATTGAAGAAACTGAACCAAAGTTTGTGAGATCTCAAGAGTCCTTTAATCCACCAAACCATTACATAGAGCTGGCAGACGGCCAAGGACAACAAGGAACAGTACAAGGAGTCGGTGTTGTGGAAGACTTCATACAGGATCGTGACGGCAACTTACGAAATATTCTATTGTAAGATGCATTATACATACCAGGATTTAAACAAGATAACATGTCAGTTTGGAAGGTTATCAAGAGTGACATACTATTACTTTCTCACCCGAAGGCAGTACTCTAACTACCAAGGATGGCAGGATATTTGACATTGAGGAGAAAAACAAGTTGTTCTAACTTGGCAGATAAATTCAACATAGTCTATGAAGGGGAAGCCAAGCACACCCTCGAGAAGTGGCATAAAATCCTAGGGCAACTGTTGACGGAATGCACATAATAAGGAAGGATAAGTTCAACTGCATCACTTGTACACTTGGAAAGATGACACAGTATAGGAGTAGAGTCCGACAAAAAGGCCCAACAGCCATTAGATTTAGTCCACTGTGGTGTAGTTGGTCCTGTTGACCCACCTGCACAAGGAGGCTTCAGATACAGCATCTCCTTTATTGATGACTACTCCGAAGCTCTTAGAATTTACCTAATTAAAAGCAAGAGTGATACAGTGACAGCTATGCAAAGATATCTTGCAGAAATAGCACCATATGGGAATATCAAACGCCTAAGATGTGATCACGGAACAGAGTTTACGAACAATGAGTTCAGAACACTCCTAACAGAAAACAAGATTAACCAAGACTTCTCTGCACCCAATTCACCGCATCAAAATGGCACAGTTGAGAGATCACACAGATCAATATTAGACATGGCTCGCTGTTTACTGATTGAATTAAAATTACCCAAGGATATGTGTAGTTATGCTGTGAAGACTGCCTGTTACACCAGGAATATGTGCTATAACCTCAGGACTCAAAAGACCCCAGTAGAAATGCTTACTGGATAACTCATCTTGTAAGACAGAATCCCCAAGTGCCGAGCAAATTTTGAGTGACGACTACATTTTGGTGGAGACGAGCCTCCAGGAAAAAAAAAACACTTCAAGCAGCACAAGATGAGACACCAGCTGATGCTGATAGAGACAGGAAATGTCCAGCTAAAGACAGAGAAGAGATAGCAGTGGATGCAGATACAGAAAGAAGATATCCATCCAGAGAAAGAAAGGAACCCTCGATGTTAGATGACTGTGTTACAGATGATCTGGACGACAGTATCTCCAGTGTGACACATATAAGCTTCATACATCACAGCTATCGAATGTCACAAAACCCAATACAGCCATGGATGAGGAGATTGTTTCACTACAGGACAAGAAAACCTATGAACTCAGTTCACTACCCAAGAATCGCACAGCAGTGGGTGGAAGATGGGTTTATCAAGTAAAACCTGGACCTAACGGCAAAGACAAATTCAAAGCAAGATATGTTGCTCCATGGACTTCTCCCGGAACACACGCTTGTACGAAGTAGCTGTTTCTCTGATCCCAACATCAATTATCTGTACATTGGCAAGCCAAACTTCCTTAATACAAGCAGAGAAGATGACATTATCTACCACTTCAACATGTGTGTATATATATATATGTATATGTATATATATATATATATATATATATATATATATATATATATTTATATGTATATATATATATATATATGTATATATATACAGTATATATGTATGTATATATATATATATATATGTATATATATATATATATATATATATATATATATATATATATATACACACATATATAATATATATATACACAGCATGTGTGTGTGTGTGTATATATACAGCATATATATATATATATATATATATATATATATATATATATATATATATATATATACATATATATATATAAATATACAGTCTATATATATATATATATATATATATATATATATATATATATATATATATATATATATATATATATATATATATATATATATATATCCAGTTATATATATATATATACATATATATATAAATATACAGTCTATATATATATATATATATATATATATATAATATTATATATATATATATATATATATATATCCAGTTATATATATATATCCATATATATATATTCATATATATATATATTCATATATATATATATATATATATATATATATATATTCATATATACATATAATATATATATATATATATATATTATATATATATATATATATATATATATATATATATATATATTCATATATATATATTTATATATATATATATATATATATATATATATATATATATATATATATATATTCATATATCCTCTCTCTCTCTCTCTCTCTCTCTCTCTCTCTCTCTCTCTCTCTCTCTCTCTATATATATATATATATTTATATATATTCATATATATATATATATATATTAATATATATATCTATATATATTCATATATATATTTATATATATTCATATATATTTATATATATTCATATATATATTTATATATATTCATATATGAATTTATATATATATATATATTCATATATATATGTATATACATATATATATATATATATATATATATATATATATATATATATATATATATATATATATATATATATATATATATATATATGTATGTATATATATATTATATATATATATATATATATATATATATATATATATATATATATATATATATATATATATATACATAAATATATATATATATATATATATATATATATATATATATATATATATATATATATATATATATATATATATATATATATATATGAATATATATATATATATATATATATATATATATATATATATATATATATATATATATATATATATATATATATATATATATATATATATATATATATATATATATATATATATATATATATATATATATATTATGAAGGTCTTATTGTATATGATAAAGATTCAAAATTCATATCGAAGCAATAATTAAATATTTCTAGTTACTTAAACACAATGTCTCCCAGTTCCAGGTCAGTCCTGAATGCCCACGTTCGGAGGGCGTGGCCAAAGTCCTGCTCTCATTACCACGTGGACCAATCACCGCCGGGTCGGGCAGCTCCCTGACCAATTAGAAGAATTGTCGCTGCCCCTCGTACTGACCCGGTATCCTCCTCAAAATAGGTCATTGATAGATTTAGACAGAAATAGTTCGACCTTCAAGTCGAGAGGTCCTCCTCTCCCTTCACCTTCTCAAGGATTCCAGGTAGACAGTGTTTTAGTGCCTTTAGTGACTTAGCTTATTTCATATACTGTGCAGTGTTGTGTTTTCCTTAGTGTTGTGTTTATATTAGTGTTATTGATATATTTATACCTTAGATCTCGTTAGCTTTGCGATAGGCTTAGCTTCCCCCATGCGTGTGTATATCGTGCCTCCCTTGTAAATAATGTTATACATCTATCTTGATTTATAATATATTGTTAATGTTTTAGCTACCGTGTTTCACGTAATCCCTTTATATATTATGTGTGGGAATTAGATCAATCTCTGCTCGCCACATATTCGGGTGCCAGTGACGGGACCCGTCTTGCCAATTACACAAATAGTGTTAGTATTTAGGATATATATACAATTTACACAAACGTAGTAGTAGAGACACATCTTATACCCATGACACATATAATATATATATATATATATATTCATATATAGATATTCATATATATATATATATATATATATATATTCATATATATATATTCATATATATATATATATATATATATATATATATATATATATTAATATATATATATTCATATATATATATATATTCACATATATATCATATATATATAAAAAATATATGTCTATATATATGTACACATATATATACATACATATACATACATACACATATGTGTTTGATTTGCTTACGCCTGATGAGTTTTTTGTCATATTATATCTGTGTTGTGCACGTTACTGTGTTTGTGTTATGTGATTCATATATATATATATATATATATATATATATATATATATATATATATATATATATACACACATATATATACAAGGAAGTTAACAGCCAGGGCAGCATGGAACATCATTTATTTCAGACGTTTCGAGTATTACAATACTCATCATCAGTGACTGTGATATTTTGATAAAACGCACATGTTAAAAGTAATAAAATAGTAAAAAGTAAACATAATTAAATTAATACGAATGCATCAATAAGGTAAAACAAAGGTTCACAGATTACTATACATATTTGCCATATTTTGGTTGGTTGTACACCGAGTAAAAGTGTCAAGAATTAAAACCATGTAAACCGTGTCAAGAAGAAAGAAAATGGATACGGGAGTAACTACATTATTTTAATATTTTTTTGTGCCCAAATTAAAGTGTTTACTTACCAGTGTACACACATTACTTGATACTTTTATTCTAAATACTTTTTAAAAATATTCCCAATGCTGATCAATACTTCATGGCCAGTCTGGATGTCACCAATCTGTTCACAAATGTTCCATTGAATGATACTTCCAAAATAGTCTTAGAATCTTTATTCAGTAATGATTCCACAGTAGATAGTATTAACAAATGGCAGTTTAAGACATTGCAACAAAGGACATTCTATTCATATTTAATGATTAGATTCATAAACAAATTGATGGGGTAGCTATGGGCAGCCCTTTAGGTCCAACCTTAGCTAATATTTTCATGTCTCATTTTGAAGAAATATGGCTAAGTGAATGCCCTTCTGATTTTAAGCCAGCATTCTACTACAGATATGCTGATGATACATTGCTCTTATCTCTAAAGAACATGTTAGATTTCTTGAGTATTTCAATTCAACATGACAACATTAAATTCATATATATATATATATATATATATATATATATATATATATATATATATATATATACAGATAGATAGATAGATATAGACATAAAAAAATGCAATGGAATTTTTGTTCCTTCAGTTTATAGAAAGCCCACTTATGCTGGCCTTACTACTGTATGACAACCTCATTCCCCAAATATACAAAACCAATTTAGTCCAAACTCTAGTCATGAGCATATAAAATTTATAAAATTTATCACACTTTTTGTGAAGAAATAGAATTTATTAAGAACACACTGAGGAAAAATGGTTTTCCGAATTTTGTTCTGGACAACACAATCAGGAAAACACTAGACAGGATCCTGTACTCACTGCCCCAAAGGATGAGATCTTTATAAATCTACCCTATATTGCCCAGCCTTCCCATGCACTTGCCAGAAAATTGACTAATGTAATAAACCATAATAACAACACAGTTACTCTTAGACCCATTTTTAAACAAACTAATACCATTGGCAGTTTTTTTTTCTTCAAAACCAGGGATAAGGTTAGAGACTCCCTAAATTCGTCCACTGTATATAAATATATATGTAGTAGCTGTAATCCCGCCTGTCTTGGAAAGACCACCCGAAATCTTTATATTAGGGTAGTCGAGCACAAAGGAATCTTTTTCCGGATAAAATCTAGATTGACTAAACCAGTGTTTTTATCTATCAGAGATTATAGTGAAGTGAATAATCACCCTATTGTAAGGTGGCCAGATGCTGCATCTCGTGCTCTCCGCGAGCAGCCGCGCTCTCTGCTCTCCCGTTCTGGCTGTCCTGGCCGGAGGACTGGACGTTGCCTGTCGCCTGCTTTTTTTCTTTTTTCTTTTCTTTTTTTTCATTTTTAGTTGTCCTTCATATTAGTATAGGTTCCCTTTTTACTGAAGTTTTCTGTAATTACTTTTATTATTTTATATATATATATCGAGACCTCTAATTAAATGGTGTTATTTGGCACTAAGTTTTTTTCTCTTTTTTTTATTTTTAGAATTTTAATACTTAATGAATTTTTATGGTCTCAATTTTTCATTAGGGGAAATGTTTTGTACTTCATTTTTGTTTCATTTTATTTGTTTTAGTTTTTCGGTTATGCTTTTTATAATTTTATGCGTTTTGTTTTATATTTATGTTGTCTTTTGGTTATCTATAAATTATCATATTGTTAAGATGTATGCCTCTGACGTCACCGAGGCAATGTTTACGCTTTTTTTTTCAATTAAGAGAGAGATGGTCAGACAGTCAACGAATGTGTTTCGGTTACCCAGTCCTCCAGAGTATTTAACCGGCTGTATAGCCATTTTTTATTATCTCTTTTGAGCCAAAGAAGTAGAACAACGGTGGATACGATCACGAAGATAAGAGCAAAGTACTGAAGTGCCTGACATTCTTTGCTTAGGAGCTGGACTAGA
>NW_028234406.1:12058773-12066273 GCF_977035675.1 Penaeus japonicus | reverse complement strand
TGTATTGCATTCTGTTGGCAACAAACACATAAAATCCTCTAGTATTATTCATAATATAATCAAGTATGACTTTGATATCAGTCCAGAAGCTTTCTTTATTACCCCATAATTCAACTCCTTTCTTAACATAGAATTGACTCAAACACCTACAACTGTTGCAGTAAGTTCTAGCCTAGGAGTGGTAATAGGTTTCAGTGGGGTCATTCTGGATTTAGACATCACAAGTGTACAATGAACATGTCCTTGTTCATTCAGTTGTCTTTAATATGAGCACTGACCATAATCATCTGGGTTAGCATCAGAAAAATGGTGAAGTTCAACTGATTTCACCTTCCCAAACTTATCAGGCTTATAGCATCTAGGGATCCTTAACTCCTTCACCTTAGTTTGCGAGGAAAGAAAGCCAAATTTCTTTTCTCCTTTAATTGTCACCTTGTGGACCATCAATTTACTAGCCAAGGCTTGATCCGAGACATCATCATCTTGACACTTATCAATAACTCTGCCTATTATACTCCACCCTAAAAAAGTTTTTTTTTCTAGCATAGAGTTCGTCATCCTTTCCAAGGATCATGTTACTATCATACATCATCAAACTTGATCTTTCTTGTCTAGTTCGTTAGTGCTAAAATTTAAGACAACTGAATGAACAAGAACATGTTCATTGTGCACTTGTGATGTCTAAATCCAGTGATCCCATTGAAATGTGGTCGTTCAATTCTGATTCTGGCTCAAAACTTTTAGCTTGTGGGTTAAGTACTGAACTTTGTATGTATGTGTATCCTAATTTAGACACTTCCCTCTCTAATTCACCCATACCGGATGTATGTTGAACAGATTTTTCTCGTTTACATAAGCTAGGTTTCACTTTCCTATCTTTTGTCTGATTGCTATCAAATGAATAAAAATATTTATGAAGATGTCTTACCAATAGTATCTACTTCATACTCAGGCAATACTAACTTCTCATCTTCCATTGCATTTACAATATTCAGTTCTGTTTGAATAACTACTACATCTTTCATGACAAGGTTTTTTTTTTTTTTTTTTTTTTTGTGCTCTATTTCCGTCATGAAACTGGAGCTCAGTTTACAGAATAGCTATCCTTGCAAGTAACTGCTCCTTATTAATGTTCTGCGAAGATCTGTTAGTAAACTGTGAATGTCTTCATACTTTACTACATTGTGACTTTATTGACCTTGTCTCTTACTTTAACTCATTCATTTTACACTCGATCTGGTGTATACAAGTTTCATGAACTTTTTCGTCATTGCTTAACTCCAGTGACAATTTCTCTTGTGAATTTGGATCTGTTTCGAATAACAAAATAAAGGCAGTTACCACTTTAATAAACTGTGTCACTGCTGCCTTTTTGTGTATTCTAAGCTGATCCACATTTGTTACAATGTCTAGACTAAACATTATATCAATAAATATCTTTCTCCATGCTTGCCTAGCTGCCAATAACCTTTTTGAAAGCTGTGTCATTCGATACTCACGCCCTTTCTTTGTAAAACTCTTTGCCTAGCACCCTTCATTTCATCATTAGCCTCAGTCTGTTGACAATGATCACTTCCAGCTTCTTAAGTGGCACTCATTTTGTCCCTATTTATGTACCACCGACCTAATTAGAACAAATGACTAATATTAACCATACTTTTTTCATCATATGTCCACAAACTGTCGGTGAGTCTGGAAGGAGGAGATTCTTTGAAGAACGGATATCTTATCTATTCAGCAGGTTACTTCTTTGTTGATTGTCGGAGTTCTCGTCGTGGACTCACTTCTTCATAGCCTTCGTAGTTCTAGACTTCAGGAGAACTCAATATATGAGGGCTTGAATTTACTGGTGTGAGTAGTACTTGCATCAAATTCTTTGCCTTTTCTGCAGCGCCGGATTCTGCTGCTGCACCAGAGAGGCGTTATACTGATGGGCTTCCTTGGTATGAGGTTTACTGACTCACCTCCAGGTATGAGTTGTTCTGGTGTATCTTCGAGGCTGAGTTTTACTGAACCCTCAAGGCTCGAGTTTTACTATTCCACCCCCAAGGCATGAGTTTTACTGAACCCGAGAGGCTTGATTTTTACTGTTGCAGAGGGCCAAGTCTTTTGGTGGGTCGTACAGGGGAAATCTTGCGAAAATTTTGTGGGTTTAATTAATTCTTCTATACAGCTTGTATCTTCTTTCCCTTTCATTCCCATCCATATTGTTCATTCCCGTAAAACTGAAAATTTAATGCATTCCTTTCTTATACATTTTGATATTATATCAAATAGCATAAGCAATCAAGTACAATAAATCTTAACATCATCATATATCATAGATAGATTACATAGATAAATTAAGATAAATACCCCAGCACCTCTTATGGCGGTAAATTTTCCGAATAACGCCGCGTTACGAAATACCACAAAAATGGTATCGATGGATTCCTCTCAACCTCTACTGTTCATATATAGTGGAAATAATGCGCGATTCCACCTCTGGACTCCACAATCTGGGTCCCGATAGTAGGGGAGGGCATAAAGTAGATCAGGGAAATTTTGGGGTAAAATATGAATTCCGGCCAAATTTCGTTTGCAAAATCTTGACCAAATTACCTACCTAACTTTGCCTAGTTTTGAAGTTAGCCCTATGCAAGATGAAAATAAAATCACAGTATATAAGACGAGTATTAAAATATATATAAATACATAATATGAAGGCACAGAATTGGAAAAGTATCACAGTCAATTTCAGTTGACCAAAATTCACACTTTAGCACTATTTTTTTTTCTTTCCACGGATTTACACAACACTTTCACGTACTTCCCTAAACACTTGGTCGGGTTCTTTAAGATAATCCACTTCAGCGGCAGGAGTGTAAGGACGTAGCTGGTTACCATGGACCCTGACGGCACGATGTGGGGGTCGTAGGTCCAGGATGTCGTAACTAACAGGCCCAGTCGTTTCTGTATACGACAAGGACCAATCCAGCGGTTTCCCAAGGGTCCTCAGTTTCCCTGGACTTTGCGTAAAACTAGAGTACCTTCCTTGTATGGGCCTGAAGTACATATGATTTGGTCATATTGAGTCTTATTTGTTTCTCGCATCTTTCAGCTGATCTCAATGGCTATACGACGAGCAAGACGTGTCAGCATTAGGTCTGGGTCGACTGTCTGATTTGTTAGACCCTGCTCAAAGAGTGCCATACGGCCTGTCAGTAGGTACAGCGGTTGATCTCCCACAGCCCAATGAATTGCAGAGTTAAGGGCAAGGCGAACAACAGGCATATCAGTAGGCCAATGCGATGGTGCTTGCTGAGCCAGTGCAGCTAACACGTCTTTTACGGTGTGGTTGGTGCGCTCCTCCACCCCGTTGGACTGGGGGTGATATGCTACTGAGAAAGGCCAGGGCTTCTAAATCAATAATAGCATAGCGGGTTTCAGCATCCTTTAGCGTATGGGACTAGTATGCGATGGCGTGTGTCGCCCCCATTGTGTCTCGCTGAAGAAGAGCTCCGCCAAGAGCTTGTGTGCTGCCGTCACAGTGTACGTCGAAGGGTTTGTCGAAGTTCAGAAGGCGTAAAACTGGATTGTTGACCAGAGCTTCCTTCAGGGCTGTAAAGGCCAACTGGGCATCATCTCCCCACTCAAACTTGACCCCTTTCTTGGTGAGGGTGGTCAGGGGCTTGGCCATTTCTGCGAATCCCTGAATATGGTGGCGAAAGAAGCCACAAGTTCCAAGGAATCTGCAGATGTCCTGCATGTTATGAGGTCTCTTCATTTCTGCAATGGCTGCAGTCTTCTCCGGATTGGGGCTCACTCCATCAGGACCAACAATAAAACCCAGGAGCTTGACCTGGTGCTTCGCGAACTCACACTTCTGGAAGTTGAGCTTCATCCCTGTGTCATGTAGAAGGGCAAGTGTTTCACGTAGGTGCTGAAGATGGTCAGTGAAACTTGCAGATGCGATCACCACATCATCCAAGTATGCCAGGGTATGCTGTCCCAGCACAGATGCTAAGACAACATTCACTGTCCACTGAAACGTCGTCGGCGCAGTGGAGAGGCCAAAAGGTAATCGGTGGAACTGTAGGAGTCAGTGGCCGTCACTGAATGCGGTCTTCGGGCGATCATCTGGGTGGACCGAGATGGACCAGTAGGCGGACCTACTGTCAAGGACAGTGAACCATGCACGGCCTGTAAGCAAGCCATCCTTTTTCTGTACGAGTACTACTGGCGAGTGCCATGGACTTGAAGACGGCTCAAACTCCTTGGGCCAGCATATGGTCACACTCCCTGTGAATAGAGGTAAACTCTTTCATCTTGTGTGGTAGCCTCCACTGTCGCACACAGACTGGGGCATCCGTCTTGGTGATGATTCGATGCTGTACTCCCAGTACGTGCCCTACAGCATCCTTATCTCCAGTGAACAGTGCTGGGAAATTGCTGAGCACCTCGTGTAACTGTCTTTCCTGATTTGCTGTAAGGTGTCCAAGATCTAAAGGAAACTTGGCTGTCATCGCTTCTGTGGAATTTGCATCCGTGTCTTCAGAGGTACAGGGAAGTTCAACACCTATGTACCGATGTGACTCATCTAAAGCTGGAGTATCTGGGAACACCATAAACTCATCCTCCTCGTAGCGAAAGTCTAAATAGCCTGCAGTGCTGTCAAAGTAATCATCAAAGTATTCCCCTCCATCCAGGAACTCTTCCTCCTCTGGGGGTCCCTTGAACTCCACGTCTGGAGCGGCCATGGCCGTTTTGGGCCCTGCAGAAAGTTTACAGTCAGGGACGATGGAGGTAGCGGAGGTGTCCAGGGGCTCGCAAATCATATCCTCTGGATCAAGAAATACCCTAGCACTGTGCCCGGAAGCACCTTGTGTGGCTTTGGCTGCGGGTTAACAACCCACATGCTGGAACGACGGCCACGGACCGTCACAAGGGTGCGAGGAACAATAAGTCGGTCAGTGCCTGCTTCGATGACAGCGAGACGAGTGGAGAATTACGATTGACGGTGGCCGCAACGAACTTTCCCGATCTTGCTTCCACCAGTCTCTTCAACAACCTGAACTGGCAATACTGCTACTGATGACAGGGACTGCGACAGATCCGGTGTCCCGAGTGACTCAGGTGGCTCGTCACTCACATGACAGGTGGGTACATGATGTCTTCTAGACTCTCCTTTGGTGAACCTTATATTATGCAGACACCCATTGAGCTAGACATAGCTTCTTCCAGGACCATTGTCTAAGAACAGGCAGACTGGGAAGCGATGCAGGAGGTCCATGCCCAGAAGCACGGACCCTGGGAAGTGGAAGCCTTCGACAACATATGTGTGATGAATAATGTTTAACTTGGAATGGACGGTAAACTTGAGATCGACTTCTGCTATCACCGGGGTCATTTTCCCTACAATACCCTGTACTGCTCTTGAGCTAGTGTGTGGGTGGCACCCTGGCAGGTGCATGACAGCTTCTCTCTTGACTAGTGTAATATTGGAACCGGTATCCAGGAAGCGCGAGACCGGTTTACCTTCCAACTCGAGGACGATCAGAGGCCGTCCTGTGTACATCTGCGTTGACTAAAGGGACAGGTGGCTTTTAGATGGCCCATCTCACCACATTGATAGCAATGTCCTCTGCTTGCTCTGCAGTTTCCGGTATGATGGCCTTCAATTCGGTGGTAGTTGCACCAGGGGCGCTATCTATTTTCTTCTCGGTGTGGTGACCATCTGCGGGGTTACCTAGGAGTGGATGGTCGAATTGGCTGTGAGTGAGAGTCAGGCCTTGGGTGGGATGTAGTCCTACAGACTGGAGCTACTTGTGGTAGTGCATCTCCGTAGTATTCCAGACCTGGTGTACCTCCGTCTGAGTACTGCCTTGGGTTGCACAGTCCCAGAACCATTCGGCCATGGTTGCCTTGCTGGGTTGGCCACATCTTCGGTGTTTCGCCCATCTCCAAAAGGCTATGGACATCTGGAAGAGTATTCCTGGCTCCGACTACTGAGTCCCAGACCGATTGGCATTTCTCGGTCATCTTGCATGTCGAAGGTAATCATGCCAAAGCAATTGACACCAAAGCCATCCAGGTAAGCCATCTCAGAAAGTACGTTGCATCAATCCTTCAGTGTTCCCAATGTCCTGGGGATAGTCCCACACACCCTGTTGAACATCCAACTCCACAGCGCGAAAGAAATCCAAAGGTCCCTGGCCAACTGCCATCCTAGCCTGGGCAAGCATCTCATAGAAATGTTGGCCGTTGCAACACTTCAGAACTGCTCCCTTGGCCGAGTTTTAAAGGAGACCCAGTCCTAGATGTTAGCAAATACAGGACTGTTTTACACCGACCAGGCATAGCTGCTCACCTTGCTGTGAGCCATGCAGGTCAGGTTGCAAGTTCTATGCTGGAGATCCAGGATTCCAGCTCTTGGCTGTGTTGGATGCCCTGGGAAGCAGGCGTCTCACAGTAAAATATCAGCACCTCATCACGTCCGCTGACTAGGGATGGGCGACTACCAGCATGTTCATACTGTGGGGCATAGGAGCTTGGCATATGGTTGGCAGTTGCAGGAAAAGATGAGTAGGTATGCACCGGGGGTTGTGGGACAGGTGTACGATACTGTTGGTGCCTGGGCAGTCCATACGATGCTGTGGGCTGAAACTGGCCCGTGGTTCCTGGAGCAGACGCGGATGAAACTGGTGGTGGTGGTTGCATTATTGGGGCAAATGCGACAGCTGGTTCCCGTATGGTATACGTAGCGGTCTGCGGCTGTTCGGCACATGTCACACTGATGTCACACTACAATACTGTAAACAATGGGGAATATTGCGCCATCTATCGAGAGAACATAACAGTGCATCCAGGTAATTCATTGGGGGTTTCCAGTCCACAGCTTGTTGCTAGCCGTAAATACGTAAACACAGCCATGTTTGAATTTCAGGGCGAGGATGGTGGTTTTCGGGGTATTTTGCACAAGGTATGTTGCATGAAGTGCCCTAAAAAGGGGGGGTCCAGGGAGGGGCAAAGCCCCCCCCCCCCTTGACTAGGACTTAATTTAAAACTAGGCAAAGTTAAGTAGGTAATTGGGTTTAGATTTTGAAAACGAAACATGCCCCGAAGTAAAACGAGGTAGCACGAAGTGCGTTAAAAAAAGAGACCCAGATTGTGGGGTCTTGAGGTGGATTCGCGCACTATGAATGAACAGTAGAGGTTAAGAGGAATCTATCGATACCATCTATATGGTATTTCGTAACATTTTACCCCGTACTTTCCCCGATCTACTTCATGCCCTCCCCTACTATCGGGACCCAGATTGTGGGGTCCAGAGGTGGGAGCGCGCATTATTTTATATATGAATAGTAGAGGTTGAGAGCAATCCATCGATACCACTTTTATGGTATTTAATGACGCGGCGTTATTCGGAAAATTTACCAACTTGGCTTCTCTGAGTCACAAAATGGCTTCCAATTGTTTTCATGCAATTAGTTATGCAGAGCGCCAATAGGAGGCGTACAT
>NW_028234406.1:12028773-12031273 GCF_977035675.1 Penaeus japonicus | reverse complement strand
TTATTGTTATTGGTGTTAGAATTATCAAGATTATTATTATTATTATCCTCATCTATTATGTTTATTATCTTTATCATTATTACTATCATTATCATTATTATCATTAATATCATCTACCTTTCGCTTTTTTTAGATATTGCATTCACATAAACGTTATATCCATTTCAGAACTAACACTGTAGGCGGCAGTACATTATCTATCTCTAAGTTAAAGTTAAGATCCATAAAGAAGAAAAATCATTGACACAAAATACTAGCCTTCTGTATCATGATAAATGTATAGTCAAGATGTTACGTTTCAAGGCAGTGCAATATATATCCTGCAGATCCGGTGTTGGGTGCTATTGCTATGTTTAAGCGGCTATATTCAGTCTTAACTCAATATACACGAAGTCAGATCCTGGCTTACCAAGTTAGAGTAGCATTATCTCGATGTAAAAAGCTAGAATGATGCAGTTTATGTCTCCTATACGGTGCCCTTTTTCCAATGGGGGAAATAAAGAAGAATTTTAAGGTGCAGTAAGGTTTTGATGTTATGGTATGAGTTTTGAACTTTGGTCTGTATTCTGTTTGAAGATATTTCTTCTAATAGGTTCCATAATGTATATATCTATATATATATATATATATATATATATATATATATATATATATATATGTGTTTGTGTTTGTGTGTGTGTGTGTGTGTGTGTGTGTGTGTGTGTGTGTGTGTGTGTGTGTGCGTACATATATATATATATATATATATATATATATATATATATATATATATATATAATATATATATATATATATATATATATATATACATATATATATATATATATATATATATATATATATATATATATATATGTACATATAGATATGTACGTATATGTATATACGTATATATGTGTGTATATATATATATATATATATATATATATATATATATACATATATATATATATGTATATATATATATACATATATATATATATATATATATATATATATATATAAATATATACATAATATATATATATATATATATATATATATATATATATATATATATATATATATATATGCATATATATATATTATATAATATATATATATATATATATATATATATATATAAATATATATATATATATATATATATATATATATATATATATATATGCATATATATATATTATATATATATATATATATATATATATATATATATTATATATATATATATATATATATATATATATATATATATATATAATATATATATATATATATATATATGCATATATATATATATGTATATATATATATAAATATATGGATATATATGTTCATATATATATATATATATATATATATATATATATATATATATATATATATATATATATATATATATATATATATATATATATATATATATATATATATATATATATATATATATGTATTAGTATACTTCCATTATATATAACATAAATTATGATATATACTACTTATATAATCACTATAATATTCATGTTGATGATTACATTCTGATTATTACCATTCTTATTAGCATTGTTCTTATTGTTATGCATATGATTATCATTATCATCATCATTATCAAGATCAGCATTATTAACATTATAATTATTGATGTTAGTAGTATTCGTAGTAGTAGAAGTATCATTATTATCATCAATATCATCACTACTATTAGGATTATCATAATTACTATTACTATATTTTTTATCCTTATTATCATTATCATTGCTAGTATCACTTCTATTATAATCATTATCGTTATTATCATTATCATCATCATCAATTTTATTATCATATACATTACTATGATTATTATTATCATTAGTATTTTTACTCTTACTGTCATTATCGCTATTTGTTATTGTTATTACCATTATCATTATCATCATTATTATTATCGTTATTATGACAATTCATATAATCATATTTATATTGTTATTTTGACTATTATCATTATTGTTATCATTACAGCTGTCAGTATCATTATCATTGTTGTTGTTATTATCATTATTACTATATTATCATTATCACTGTCATTATCATTTTCATTGTCATTATTATTGTCATTACCATTGTCATTATTATTGTCATTATTATTGTCATTATCATTATCATTATCATTGATATTACCTTTTCTTTTAATATCAGCATTATAATTACTTTCATTATCATTTTCATCCTCAATGTTGCTATTGTTATTTTCATTAACACTATCGTTATCATTCCATCTTTATCATTATCATTGTAATCATTATCATTATTGTTGCTGTTGTTGTTTTGTTAACTTTATCATCATCATTATCATTATCAGCACTATCATTACCATCATTTTTAGCATTATGTTTAATATTTGTAATTGATTTATCAATATCATCATTTTCATTATGATTATTATCTTTTAAAATACATTTCATATCAACATCGCAGTTAATATTATAATTTTCATTGTTATTGTTATGATTATCAT
>NW_028234406.1:12016273-12018773 GCF_977035675.1 Penaeus japonicus | reverse complement strand
CAATGCTAAGACAATACTTGCAATTAAACATGACAATTCTGTCGAAATCATAAACAAATTCAGCGTCACCTGTCACGATGATTAATTCAACTTCAAGGTAATGAAGTGCGGATTAATATCCTTCTCTGTTTAATTCTAGGAATACATGCATCCTGAGTTATCTATATGTACGCACACGCACACGCACACGCACACACACACACACACACACACACACACACACACACACACACACACACACACACACACACACACACACACACACACACACACACACACACAGACACACACACACACACATTCTATAATGCATACGACGTTGCTTGAGATATTTAGACTTGGGGGGAAAAAAAATGGAGAGGCATGAATAGATGATCCTGTGAAAGAGACTTCGGTAATGGCCTGGAAAAAAAGACAGTTAGGCTTAACCGTCAGGCTTTGTAGTAGCGTTTTAGGAAGTAGTCTCACTTGAAGAAGAGAAATATACAAGGAAGAGAATACCGTTGGCCTTCGTGGTCTGTGTCCCATTATCTTAATTTTCCATGTTTATCAATCGGATTACTCGTTTGGCTGATCTGCTTTAGCTAACCCTGGTGGTGAGTGCATGGCTTATTGGCACGTGCAAGTCTTTAAGAACTGGGACGGGATTTTTAATAGGAATATATGCATAAAGACATACGAAGACAATGTGGGTTAGTGTGTGTGTGTGTGTGTTTGTGTCTGTGTATGTGTGTGTGTGTGTGCGTATGTGTGTGTGTGTGCGTGTGTGATCATGAGTGTAAGTATGTGTGTGTGCGTGTGTGATCATGAGTGTAAGTAGGTGTGTGTGTGGTGAGTGTTTTAGGTATGCGTGTGGTTGTGTTTGCGGACTGTCTGTTAAAATCTAATATATAATAGTCAACTTTATTTGAAGCCGTAGCCTCTATCTTTCCACCAAACTGAATTTCTCACCATATTCTATTTCTGTTCTGACAGGAGGCAGTTGGCCTGGGAAATGGGTTTCTTTGAGTCTAAATGGTAGAGCGATTCTAAAAGGGGGAGAATAGTTGCAAGAGCACCTTGCGGTTCTGAACACACGAAAAATAACATTTCAAGTAGAATTATTTATTTTGGGCTTGAAAATATCTTTTGGCCAAATCTTTATCAGTTATTTTTTTTTTAGTTCTTATCGTAATTAGTTAACGTGGGCTGTTCACACTCATAAACGCACATTTCTGTTGCATTTTACTGTTGTTTCAAATAACTTTTAGTACTCCTTTGTATACAAGAAAGTTGTATACCAGTGTACTGCAAGATGTATATTGTGAATCGCATTGGCTAAATTAAATAGATATCATTTGTCAATTTCTTTCTAGAAAGATTTAATTTCAACATTTCGATAAATAACGTTTAATTTAATCTTTTCCCTAGTTTACTCAGAGTTTTAAGCCGATGATGTCATCCCTTTAAGAAGAAAATAAAACATACACATCTGTACACGTGTAACATTATTCTTCACTTTATAAAAGTTTATTTAATAGTTACATATCAAACTAACTAGAAGAATTCGTTGCTAAAAATGTTATCACAATTAGGGTCTTTTTTTCTAATATTCCGACAAAAGCTTTGAGTAAATGCTTATTAATTTGTTGGCAATTTACTTATTAACCACTCCCCTAGCAAAATAATGCCTCACATATTAAATATGATGCTACAGGACTTGAATCTAAAGTAAAGAATACACTATAGATCATCAAATTATAACGTTCTGCAAACTGAGAACCTCGTTTTGTTTGTTTGTTTTGTTTTCTTAAGAAGCGATTTCTCTAAGAAAGCATCTGCTTTGCCCATGTAGATACACTTGTGTATGTAGAGGAAAAATCGAATCGATTAGAGCGAATCTGAAAAAAAAATCTATGGCCTTGAAAATTAAATATATGAAAGCGTCCAAATTCAGTTGAAAAGAAAAAAAAAATACAAAAAGCTATAATGGGCTTATTTAAATACAATATTTTATCTGTTTTTTTTTATAATTCAGCAACTACGACTGGGTTACTCAACTATCATTACCATGTCCAGTTTGACAAATTCCAATGAATGCAGATATCTTTCATGCAATTATGTAAATAAAGCAACTAATCTGAGTATAGCTTAGTGCACCCATGTGATTTTCATTTATTTCATATTTACTCTTATCTATGCAAACTATAAAGATAATTAGTGAATATAAAAATACTCTCTTGCGTAGCGAAAATATAACAACACTTGAATTATCTTTCTATAAAAAAAACAACTGAAATAAAGAATTTCCTATAAAAGAGTAAACATATATTTACCATCTCATACTAAGTTACCTCCCCGATAAAAAAAAAATGCTATATTACAACATAACATAACGGAAAATATAATCCAGAATTTCCATACGGATAAAAAATCCATACATACATATACACTTACAGCTTTCTATCGCCAAAAAATTGATGCCATCGAATCGTATTTTCCTTTTCCTCCCAGAGTCTGG
>NW_028234406.1:12006273-12008773 GCF_977035675.1 Penaeus japonicus | reverse complement strand
TCATCATTATCAATGTTATTATCATAACTGTTATTGTTATTTTAATCAGGATTTTATGGTGATTGTTATCATTATTATTACCATTATCATCAACGTTATTATTAGTTCTATTGCTGGCATCATTCTCGTTTTTATTATCATCATTATCATTAATTACTCCTGTTGCTCTTCTTGTTATTATCATCGGGTTATTATTATCAACTTTTTTATCTTCATGATCATTATCATCATCATTATATCTTAATTAATGAGATTGTTATTGTTATTATTATCATGAATATCATCATTATCATCATTTATTTATCATCATCATTATTCTTATTGTTGCCATTATCATTATCATTATAAATGTTATTATTGCTATTATTATTACTATCATTATTCTTATAATTATCATTGTTGTTGCTGTTATTAGTATTACGATTACTATTCCGATAATCATTATAACAATTAACATAATTACTATTACCACCCTCATCCTTATCATGATTATTAATATTTTTGTTACTATTATCATTATTACTATCCTTACACCTATGATTATGACTATCATCATTCTTATCATCACCATTTCAAATGTTATCATCATCATTATATATATATATTATCTAATATTCGCATTGTCTTGTCAAGCATCTTCATTTGCATAATACAAGGATCAGCAACAATATCATTGACACGTGTTGATATTATCGTTCTTATGTCTTCCTTGTTGTTAGGGTATGCTTGGACATCATCATTTTCACCAGTATTATCAGTATCTTTACGAAATACTAAACAATTTTCTCCCTCCTGATGTCCTTCCTGAGGAATATTTGATGTGATTTTAGTAACAAAGCTTACATAGTACTATATCATTATTGTATTATTGTAGGAGAGGAATAGCCCTTAGTAGATTGTTTATTGGTATAGGAGATAGTATTATTACTACAGTAGTATCTTTTCTGTAGTATCTGTATATGTGAAGTATAACAGTGCTAGAAGTTAGTAGTGTAGTAGTACATATTCAGTAGTACAGGTGGATAGAGAAAGAAGAGAAGAGGTGAGGTGGATTACCTGGACAAATGACATTAAGAAATAAAACGAGAAAAGAGAAGGAGTAAAGAGAATAGAAATGGAAAAGCTGTCTTGAACAATACAACTTCGAAACTGCAAATAAAGTTTCACAGA
Organism: Penaeus japonicus; assembly: GCF_977035675.1. Classification (NCBI taxonomy): domain Eukaryota; kingdom Metazoa; phylum Arthropoda; class Malacostraca; order Decapoda; family Penaeidae; genus Penaeus; species Penaeus japonicus. Next base: position 12,007,603 of record NW_028234406.1, on the reverse strand, counting down.
GAACCAAAATTCAAAATAAAAATGTAGTTATTCGTATTCCGTAACAATTTCGGATTTCCTCGTTCAGAATTGTTATTTCGACGTGAATCCGAGGAGGGACTTATTCGTATTGTGTGTGTATGTGTGTGTGTGTGTATGTGTGTGTGCTGGGGAGTATTGATGTGGTTATAGGTGGAGTGTGTGTATTATTTCCTGTTGATAATTTTTTTTCTTGTGATTCTACCGGGCGACTTTCACAAAACAATACAAAATTTTGGATACAGGACTTTGAGGGAAGTAATGTTTGTAAATCGATTATAACGTTTCTTTTCGTCATTATTGGTCTACAATTTTCGGAAATTCGATAAAGAGGAAGACTAAACTTTTCATCCAAGATAATTTATTCTATTTAGTGCCATTCCCATTCTGTTAGCCATGCATATTGGATCATACAGATGTTGATCAGCATTTTCATTTCATTTTTTGAAGAGATACTATATCAAACTTCAAAGAGAAGGGAAAAGAATAAAAACAAAAGAAGGAGGGGAAGAGAGACAAAGGAAAAATACGAACTGAATTTTGAAGCCTGATATTTTTATCGTTTCCTTATCCAAAGCTTCGTTTTTTTTAAAATCATCTAACACAATATGAGTTTTACTATAACTGTCAAAGGAAAAGGGAAGTGTAGTAAAATATACATATCAGATCAAACATACAGTTCATAAACATACTATTGCTTACCTGTTTGGAAAGGTAACTACATCTAAATTGATAACACACAATACATTGTTGGGATTGAATATAGATACAAAGTGACAAAGATCTGAGAACGCCTGGATTATACAGTATTTCTGTTGAGTCAGTATACACGCACACACACACATGCATACACACACACACACACACACAAACACAAATATATATACACATAACATATATATACATACACATACATACAAACATATACTATATATATATATATATACATATATATATATATATATATATATATATATATATATATATATATATATATATATATATATATACATATATATATAATATCTATATATATATATATATATATATATATATAATATATATATATATATATATATATAATATACATATATATTATAAGGTGTGATCTGCATTACATATAGAATAACATAAATTTAGCAGCACGAACATATCCATATTTCATGGTTAATTGTTAAATTACGTTTTATCGTTTTTATTGATGTTTACGTTTACTCTAATACGTTTTAAATGGAATATTAGATTTATTTTATCCTTATTTTGCCTTTAGATCTGTCATTGCAGTTTTAACTACCGTAGTCTGTATTTTAGA
>NW_028234406.1:11986273-11991273 GCF_977035675.1 Penaeus japonicus | reverse complement strand
TTGCCCAAAACAAACTTTCAATTGCCACTTAGCCATCAAACGGGTATTTTCAGGTCAATGTCCAGGTCTTTTCAAGGGGACGCCCTTACGCTATGACATCAAGAATTTTCCCATGAGATGAGTATCCTTGTCATGTCATTTCCTGTCATCGGTTTGTGCAGTTTGCGGGTTGGAATAATGCCAAGTTATCTTCATCATTATTTTTTTCTTTTATTATTATCTGTATTATGTACTTTACTGTTGTTAGTTCATTGTTATTATCATTATTATAATATTAACAGTTTTATTACGAGGGATATGATTGTCATAATCAATAGTTTTATTGATATTATTACTATTACCATCTTTACCATTACCATCATTCTTTTCACTATAATATTTTTTATTGATATCAGCGTTGTTATCATTATTATTGCCACTATCCTTAAGATGATAACTACTATTTGTACCATCATTGCCATAACTATGATCATTAATTTAGCATTATCCCTCTTTTTCTACTGTCATTATCACTATTATTTATATCATAATCATCCTCTTCATTACTATTGCTGTTAGTTATCATTATCATTATCATGATTATTATTATTGTCATCATCTTTTTTAACGTTATATTATCATTATAAATATTATCATTATTATTGTTACTACCATTATTGTTATTATTATTGTTATCATTATTATTATCATTATTATTATTATTATCATCATCATTATCACCTTACATTAACAATATAATTATCTGATCAATATCACTATAATCATCATTCTCATTACCAACACCATCATAATCATCAATATCATCATCATCATCTTATACTTCGTTTCATGCATGTTATAACGACGTTATTGCAGCTATCAATATCCCGTATTCATAATACAATAACACATTTTCTGGCATTCTGATTTCCGAACCCGTTATCATCAGCACAGCACAGTTGCACACGATGCACAGATTCCAACCGCTCGTTGACAAAAGCTGAAGTAGTAAGCTAAATACAATCATTTAATTTTCATGGTCGGACTCACAGCTAAAGCTACTAAGCTCGTAAAGCTCGTAATGGCATCCTCACAGACCCTGGTAACAGCCAATCAAGCTAACTAATTCGGTATTAAAAGATGGTCCGAAAATCGCTAAGGCTTCGAAATGCTCTTTGATGGTGGCGCTGTTTAGGTCTTTAAAGGTCAGCTGACGATAAACGTGTCAGGAACATCGTAAATACAAACAGGGAGAGAGAGAGAAGGGGGAGATGCGTAGGAAATAGCAGAGGGTTATGGGCGTGGGTTGAGGGGCGCTCATTGGGGGGTCTGGTCCTCGTTGCAGTGCGTCGGTTTTGGTGGGTTATTATAAATGAAGACTAAATAATGATAATATCGAAGATTTTTTTTACCACGCAAATGTACAACCTAGATATATGGATGGCAATATATGTATGCACAAATACATACACACTCACACAAACACACACACACACAAACACACACATACACACACACACACACACACACATATTTATACATATACATATTATATATATATATATATATATATATATATATATATATATATATATATATATATAAATATATATATATACATATATATATATTATATATATATATATATATATATATATATATATATATATATATATTTAAACACACACACACACACATTGGCGTCTCGAAGGAAATGTGTTAGTTTAATTGCACAGTTTGCATTAGCACCAGTCCTGTGAAAGGAGTGTGAATATAAACATAAATCAAACAAGAGAAAGTTAAAAAGAGAAATCTTAACTGGTTTTTAGACGTGTATATCTGTCTCCAGAATAAATTTTCTAATGTGTGTTGTGATGCATAGCTTGCCAAGATAAAAGTAAGTTATGTGTGGATGTCATACAATAATGCATATATTTACAGATTACAGTGTGGACCCCTGAACCTTTTCATAACATGCAACTGTTATGAAAATGGCTCAATGAAAAAAGGTAAACAATTTTAGTCTTCTTTTTCCTTTTGATAACGTAACTCGTAAAGGTGAGTTTGATAAAGGGGACTTGTGATAGAAATACCTTTTCTTTTATATCTTTCTTTTTAATTTTTAAATACTAATAGATCTCATTTCAGGTTGTTAATTTAGTTTCCATTGGTAGAGAATAGTCTGCCATTTTATTTCTGCTGTGACAACAATGTAGATTATAAAAAAGTTGAGATAGAAATCATACGTAAGTATTTATCTAAACCTCAACCATCATCAAGCGACGTTTTAACGAATTATTTCATAAGTATGACATAAAACACGGCTTAATATCCGTTAAGATAAGGTATAATACTTTTCTTATTTCAAAGATTCTCATAATGAAAATGATCAGCTTCCACGCACTCTCAACTTTCATATTACTTTTCAGATATCCATATTTCCAGTTACTTTAAGTCCTTGGATTTTTAGTGTCTGAAATATTATCTTTACTCCTTTGCTCTGCCTGAGTCATGCACCAGGTGTCCGAAGAATCACTTTCATCATTATCTTCAAACGTTTCAATGATATTTTAATTTGGTATTCATTAAGCATGTTGCTGGTATATTTCAGTTCTATGCTGGATGCTAAGTAATCATTTCATACTAAAGACTATTCCTTGCATACATTTTTGTGTGTGTGTGTGTGTGTGTGTGTGAGTGTGTTTATTTAAGTGTGACTCTTATGTAAATATTATGGTAACGTCTTTGTGTTTCATAGCTTGTTTGAACGCACATGTAATTTTTCTCACCATCACATCTTTCCGTTTTGTACTGTTAGGTTCATCACTTGATTAACCCTTACCACTACAAAGCGCGTATGATTGATATCAACATCTCTCCCTCGTGCACATGTCACCTTCACTTCACTCCCTCCTATCCTTCCAGTCCACATCTGAAAACGTATATGCATTCATTAATTTTTTAAGACAAATTTCCTTCATCCTTCTCCCCTTAGTTCAATGTTTACAGTCCAGTTCATTATCATGTGATTCCTGCTTTGGTGTTCAGGATGCTTTGCAAAGAGGGAGGGTCGGCAAATACTTTACTTTAGAGGCATTTACACTTTGTCTTAAAACTGTAAGAAGTCGTAGGGTATAGATATCCTGTATTTAGCGTCAGAATTAATTTCATATTGTAGCGTTCTTATTCCAAGCTTCACCTGGTATCTGTATCCGAGTTCGCATGCATATGCCTTCTTATTTTTTCACTCGTTTTCGTTCAACAATGGTTATTCTATGCTATTCATTTAGTTTTCACGTATTTGAATGCATCATTCTGCACAGCATTATACTGACGCTTAGTTTTCGTTCCTCTTAGCTTTCATTCATAAAAGGCTGCCCCTATATTACCTTCCTCCAGTAACATTCATAGATGGAAATGGTAAGAGAGCGAAACACAAACAAACACACACACATATACACACACACGCACGCACGCACGCACACACACACACACACACACACACACACACACACACACACACACACACACACACACACACACACACACACACACACACATCCTAACACACATTAATACACACACGCACAGGGAGAGAGAGAGAAAGAGAGAGAGAGAGAGAGAGAGAGAGACCCTATCAGGAATAAAAAGTGTTGATTGAAACTTCTGTGATTATTTGTAAAATGTCACCCGAGAGAATAGTTGAAATCGCAACGGAGAAACCTTTTCCAAATTGTTTGTTGATATTTGCATCAAATGAAACCAATTTAGGTTATTTTCTTTGGTTTAAGAGGAAAGATTGTTTGCAGTTCGTCCTTTTGTGTTGCAAAATCGCCCTATGATCTTGCATAGTGATTAATTGCACTGAAATTATGGCATACTTAACTGCTAAACCATTAGACAAAATTGCTGATTGTATTTTTAGACACCAAAGAAGTACTTCTGAACATGTGTAAACAATCGGTAGTGAAATGACAATTAGCATAAACCAGAAATTATTTTAGAGTAATTGCCGAAGGAAAGATTTTATGAGATTTGGAAAGTGGAAATTATTCTAAATATACAAGTGGGGAGACTTGTAACTTGCAATATGAATAGATTGAATGATGAATTGTCTCATGGAGGCAACTTGATGGTCGGAAACTTTGGTTGATAAAAAGAATGATGTACATCTTTGATTTATAGGTAAATGTGTGTGTCTTTATGTGTGTGGTGTGTGTGTGTGGGGGGGTTGTAAACTATCTAACTTTTATTCAAATAACGTTATTTTAATTTTACAATCATGTTTTATCTTTCTGTTCCATTAGATCACTAATGATGGTCTAAATCTCCCGAACTTATAATCACATTATAATTACGGCCCTGACACTATATCTATTTCGCATACGGTCCCGGAGGCCAACCTTAAGAAAATAAAAATAAAAATTTACCAATTCACAGTGTGAATATTCAGGAAGACAGACAAAGAACTGTGAAAAAAAATCAGGACGGTTGAATACAACGGTGATTAGTTTCTTACAGTTATTTTCGTCTATTTTCGTATGTATACTATTTTTTCGGATTTTTTTCTTGTGACTTTAAGTTTTGATATTACTGTTTTTTTTTTGTTTTTTTTTTTTGTGTTTGTGTGTGTGTGTGTGTGTGTGTGTGTGTGTGTGTGTGTGTGTGTGTGTGTGTGTGTGTGTGTGTGTGTGTGTGTGTGTGTGTGTGTGTGCGTGCGTGTGTGTGTGTGGGACAACTGCACTGAATACTGCTTCCTCGCCTCTCACCAACCAGAATTGACTTATAATGGAGAGAGTACACCCGCGCTCCACATTATCTATCTTTTTACTGCTATCGAGTGCATTTGCGTTGTTCTTCGGTCAACAGGGGTAAACGCCAAAGAAAGACAGTAATGTTGAAGGAGGCTGTAAAGAAACGAAAGAAAAATAATTAAGAAAAGTGAACGAATAAATAATGGGCGAAGCGGCACCCTCTCCCAGCACATCGAGCTAACCCACTCCCTCCTCACTCACGCTTCT
>NW_028234406.1:11931273-11938773 GCF_977035675.1 Penaeus japonicus | reverse complement strand
TTGGTGGCGGTGATGGGAGACGTACTGGTAGTTGTGGTCGTTACAGTAAAGTGGTAGAAGCACTGTATTATCATTATCATTATTGTCATCATTATCATTATCATTATCATCATCATTACTATTGTTGTTATCATAGCTATTACCTTTACTATTATGATTTTTGTCATTATCATTATCATCATTATCATTATTCTAGTCAAATCAGTGATTATTATTATCATTGTATCATTACCTTTATTATTACTATCATTTTCCAAGTGGATGTAACTGTTGTGATTGTTATGTTAGGGTCTGAAGTAGCTGTTGGGGGTATTTTTAATGGTTGTAATTGTTAGTGGTTTGTAAGGAGATACACCAGCTCGTGTTGGTAATACTAATGCATTGATAGAGGAGGAATTGAGTCACAAATATGACGCAATGATTAACACGTGTTTGTATGGCATGTGTCCGGTGAGGAGACTGGCTCGAAAAATGTAAACAAAGGAAGGATCTATGCAGGCTATTTATTTGTACTTGTTACATCGATATAGTACATTCATCATTACAGTAATGAGAGACATAGTGGGGGTAGTTGTAGTAATTAGAGGAGATGTATAAGAGTAGTTATGATAATAGGAGAGAGGATCCATTTTCAATTATAGAAATAAAGTTGTTGTTTTAGGTTTATTTGTGGTTCCGCTTGCAACATACCAACAATAGTAAGCATGTTAATAAAAAATGATATTATAACATTGATGATAATAGATGTAATGATCCTTGAATGTTGATTACATACAAAATTACATATCAAATATTATAATGACCTTGACAGGAATGAGGATGATGATGGTAAGTGATACTTGCAGTAATAACCAAAATTAGTATAATGCTACTAATAATAGTGATGCAAATCATAATGATAGATTTGATAATCATTATTGATGATGATGAAATTAATAGTACTAATAATCAAAATACAGATATCAATAATAATCATAATAAAAATGATAATACAATCAAAAATAATTATTGTAATTAATATCATCATTATCATTATTTAATTACTAAATCTATTACCATTAACGTCAAGGGAAGGTGTGGTGACACCCCTTTGAAGTGGAGTCAGGAAGTGGAGTCAGGATAAGTGTGGACCAGGTTGAGGTGGAGAGTGTCCGACGAGAGGCGAGTTTGCAGCTGACAGACTGAAGCGGGGAGGGGGGGGGGGGGACGAAGAGCCAATGGCGTCTTCAGTCTAGGCTGAGAACTAGCAGTTGAGGAATCTCCCTAAGAGGTAATAATAATAATAATAATCGTAATAATCTGATAATAATAATAATAATAATCGTAATAATCTGATAATAATAATAAATAATAATAGTAATAATAAGAGTTGATAATAATAACAATAATAAGTAATCGTCGTCATAGAATGTACGACGCCCTCTGGAAAGCGCTCTCTTGAGAAACCGAGGAGCAAAGTGCCAGCTGACTGAAGGATCGACGTAGGAGATCTATCTTTGCACCTTTGCACTCGGGATCATGTTTGCACGAAGGAATAATGACACCCGTATGACAGTGGTGTTCAGTTTTTTTTTTTTTTTTTCATTGCGACCCAGGTAGGTCTCACGCCCCTATTGGGCAGAATTGCACACTAGTTGCTAGTTTTGGAGCCTTTTTTTAAACCAGTACGAAAAGCGTTTGAGTTTTGTTTACATGGATTAAAAACTGATACATTTTATTTTTTTCATGTTATAAGTGCTATTTATTTATATTTATATTATTATCCTTTCTAGCGAGACGTAAAAACCTACTGAGTCGCGGCCCTATGAAGAAGCATGCTCTATTTAGCCACTGACGCCGGGTTGCGAGTATTCATGCACTCCGAAGCTGAGCTCGGCTCCATTTATGCATGAACAATGAAGAGTGGGATCGAAAAATATTCCTCTCCGCCTCGGTGACTCTTTTTTATGTAACTAGTGAGAGAGATTTTAGAATATAGTGATGGTAATTATTATGCTTACTATTGTCGTAATCATATTTAAAGTGTACTTTTGTTTAAAAAAATGAATAATGATAATGATAATAATAATGATAATAACAATGATAATCAAAAAGTTTATTCAGTAAAACCTCATATGAAGTTTATATCATTATATTTACCCTCTCCAACTTAACCCTTCCTTGAATGGCTGGGAACAAAAGTCTAAATAAGAGGGTACAATGCACCTTTCATTCACTTCAACCCATTCCCTTTCCCTGCCTATAAATCTTCCTATACAATTCCCCTATTTTCGCCGCTCATTTTTTTTTTTTTTTTTTTCCAAGACTGCTGACAACCCACTATTCTCCTTCGAATAGTCTCCACGCCGCCGCCCTCCTATGCATAATCGTCCTTTCGAAAGTACATGGGCGATGAGTCACTTGTTCCGCGGAGACAAAGGAACACGTCATCAACATGCTACATGGACTTATTGACGATAGCGGATTGCCAACTGCACCTGGCCTCGGCCCGTATTGCTGCCCTCGTCGGAAATTGTACATATTATTCTCGTTTATATATAGCTAAATATAGCAGTAAACAAAATCATATATAACAATTAAGTCACGTACACAAGAAACGAAAGAATAAACAAAAGTAAAAAGCTAAATAACCGGCCGGTTGCAAGGCAAGGCGATGGTGCAGACCAGCAACAAAAATCGCAAGCTCGGAATGCAATCCAACAAGGAGCCTGAAGGTAAAAGAAGCGTATGTACTTCCAGCTATGCACTGATTTTCTTCACCCTAAAAAAAAAAAAAAAAAAAAAAAAAAAAGGAGAAATGGTCAGCAGAGCGAAGAATCACTACATCCAAGAACAGTTTGTCCTCAGCCTTCAATTCCATTTTGAAACGGATGGATGGAGAAAGAGAGAGGGAGAGAGAGAGAGAGAGAGAGAGAGAGTGAGAGAGAGAGAGAGAGTGTGTGTGTGTTTTGTGTGTGTATGGGTGTGTGTGTATGTGTATGTGCGTGTGTGTATGTGTTCGTGAAACAAAAAATGAAAATCCGAAGAGGAGAGGACAGGATCATGAGGCCAGGAAGCAAAGACGTCGCTGATGTTCTTGAGCTAAACTTCGGGCAAAGGAAGATGATAGTAATGGTAATCATTCTGATAGTGATTATGGTAACGATAACGGTATTGATCATGATATTGATCATGATAACGATGATTATAACGATAATTATGAAAATGATAGTGATAATGAAGATAATGACAATGATAATAAGGTATAATGATAATGATAATCGTAACTGTGATGACAATGATAATAATAAGGATAATGATAATAATGATCATAATAACAATAGTGATAATAATAATGATAATAGAAATAGTAGGGGTTGTAGTAGTAGTACTATTAATAGTATTGGTAGTAATAATGATAATAGCAATAATAATAATAATCATTATTATTATCATCATAACTTTAATGATAAAAAGAGTTATAATAAAAATGATGATAGTGAGAATAATGATAAAGGTAATAATCATAACAATGATAATGATAACAAGAGCGATAACAATGATTTTCTGAAACTACTGCTACAACTTCTATAAATAATGATATTAATGGTAATGACGATAATGATAGTTATGATAAAGAAATGATAAAGGTAATTATTAAAATTAAATATTAATTATAACCATGATGGTAATGATGATAACAATAATGATAATGAAAACAGTCATAGTGACATTAATAATATGATCATTATTGATAAGGATAGGATAATTATAATGATAATAATAGTAATAGTGATAATGACAACAACAATATCGTTTTGAAAGAAATAGCAAAAATAACAATAAAGATACAAATACAGTGATGATAATAGCAATAATGATATCAATAGTAACGATCATAATTATCATAATGATTTTAATAATGTCCACTGTAAGAGCAGCCACAGTAGCATAGTGTATTATCTTTGCAAAACAGCGAACCCAGAAGTTGAAATGAAGAGATGCTAGATATCTTGCAGAGTTTGACTTCAGAAAAGCAATATGCAAACTTGGTGAATGAAATTCTTCGTTTCCTTACAGTCTTATACATTATCCCGAGCTTAATGTATGTTCCTTGGGATGTCTAATTTAGCAGCTAACATGAAAGGCTCAACTTACTACCTTGTTATAATCTAACTTAATGGCATATGAGGGTGAAGTCTTGGGTGTCTTGGATATATCTTTGATGATATTGATTCAAATTATGTATTCAAAGTAGCAATGATGTATTTTACAAGCGTGTATGTGTGGGTATGTATGGAATTATGTATGTATGATGTTCAGTACAGATTATCTTTGTAATAAAAAGATTAAGATCTTAGTTTATCTCTATCATTTATATAAAAATTAAAAGTACATACATAAAATAAGTACTATTCTAAAGACTTATCCATCTCTTCTCACATAAAATATATAATATATAATTCATTCGTTTACAACTGAGTGCATTTATTTAATGAAACACACACATATCTCTCTCACATAAGCATTCGAAGGTATGAAAAACAAATATTTTATTTCTTTAACATATGACCATAAATTTACAGGCTTGCATGTACAAACACGCTCTCATATACTCTGTTTATTCTAATGTTCCTATCTAATTACATTTACTAAGTTTTAATCCTTCACTATTGTATAATATATATAAATGCATATATATATATATATATATATATATATATATATATATATATATATATATATTTTTTTTTTTTTTTTTTTTTTTTTTTTTTTTTTGTATACGTGTGTCAGTGTGTGTGTGTGTGTGTGTGTGTATGTATGTGTGTGTGTGTGTGTGTGTGTATGTGTGTGATTTCAAGACTTTTCTAGCGCCCCACACTACTGAGTCAACCTCTCACACACACACCCTAGCAAAGGAAATTCATAACACAACATCCATTTCCCTTCCATGGAATGAATAGCTTATAGTGCCCTCTTGTATCCCCCTCCCGAACCATCCTCCTTCACCAGGCACTCCTTCGCTTCTGAATGTGGATTAAGGGACTTTCTGTCACCGGCTATTGAAGTAAATGTAATACTTAGAGTGATGCGACGTGAAATCTGCCCTTAACAGGATGCTTAGAGGTTGCGCTGGACTCGAGCTCCTTTGCAATGGCTGAGCTTCCTGCAAGGGTTATCAACATCGTCATTGGTAGTAGTGGTAGGGTCATTATTACCTTTGTTATTATTATTGTTATTATTATTATTATTATCATTAATATGATTATCATTATTGTTATTATCTCTACTTTTATCTTTACTATTATTATTGTTGAAATCACTATCGTAATTATTCATATGTAAACGTATATATATATATATATATATATATATATATATATATATATATATATATATATATATATATTTATTTATCTATCTATCTATATATATATGTGTGTGTGTGTGTGTGTGTGTGTGTGTGTGTGTGTGTGTGTGTGTGTGTGTGTGTGTGTGTGTGTGTGTGTGTGTGTGTTGCACTGTGCTTTACTGTATACATACATATATATAATATATTATATATATATATATATATATATATATATATTATATATATGTTTTATATATATATATATATATATATATATATATATATATATATATATATATATATATAATAATAATTTATATGTGTGTGTGTGTGTGCGCTTGTGCTTGTGTTTGTTCGTCTGCGAGTGCGTATGCGTGTATGTATGTGCGTGTTTTTATGTGCGTGTGTGTATGTGTGTGTGTTTGTGTATGTGTGTATGTGTATGTATATATGTTTGCGCGTGTGTTTGTATTAGTGCGTATATTACAAGTATAAATGTATTGGCAATACTCGCAATTTGATCTATCACTTTCTGTAATCCCGGTATTATATATAATTAAAATGTCAATTCAGTTTAGGATCCTTTGTAATTTCCTTTGCCATCGTCCTGTAATCTGTAAGACAGTGTTGACTGATCACTTTTGTTATGAATATGAGAGAGACATAGCTATGAAAATTATTTTGGCTGTAAAATACTGTGTTACGTTACTAAACGTTAAACAAAATGTAAATGGGTACTGTGAATATATGTAGCACTGTTTAGACAACTTTTAACAAAAAGCCTCGTTACTTTAAAGATGTGCATAATTATGTCATAGTTACGTACATTTGTGAAAGAAACGTGTTTATGAAGGGTGTCTGAGGAAACAAGAGTATTTGATTATATCGCGACCAAAAATAATTAAGAGACAAACAAGTTGTTAAGAGTATTTAGTACTTTCGCCGCAGTGAGAAATGTGACAAAGAATAAAATAGAAAGAGAAAATATGAATCATAAACCAAGACGGAAAAGAAGAGAGTTGATAATGACATCAATATATTACGAAAAAAAAAAGCTTTTGAAAGGAAGAGGAAGTGAGTATTAAGAAGAAATGGAAAATCTATATAACTGTATAAGTAGGCATTATAGAAAGAAATGGAATAACATCCGTTATTGAACAGATAAAGAAAACGGTAGCGCGAACGGTGTGGAATTTTAGCATTGAAAAAAAGTCGTATTGCGATCCTGAAAAAAAAGGAAAGGTGATAGATTACACCAAAGGAGGGAATGAGGAGAGTTGTTGAAACTTATGACTGCAAGTACTTGAGAATCTTGAGAACTTATGAAGTGATTGAAGAGGAATTGTGGAAGAAGTTCAAGAAGGAACATCCCAGATTGAGATTGAGAGTTTTAAGCAGCTGGGCTATGGCACTATGATTGGTTGAGGATCATCATAATTAAACGTGTAAAACGGGATAATAATTTAAAAAAAAAATTACCTTTACTTCAATAAAAAGCAATGAGTTTGCTATACAGAGAGAGATGGATGAAGACATCTAAGGGAGTTTTGGTAAAAATTTGGATGTATGTTATCCACTGTGTACCCAAATCTACTGAAACTTCCTGTGTTCTTTAAATTATTATTCCCCCATCTTATGCAGACAATGTAAAGCCATCCACATCGATCTGAAGCAGCCCTTATGCCCTCTCATTATCAAATGCCTATATCAGCTTCATTAGAATGCCATATATCCTTCTCAATATTTAAAACTAACAAGTATAGCATTCTGGTTCGTTTGCCGCCAGCAGCCACAAAATTAGGACGATCCCATATCCATTATCCACTACTAGAAACATAGAAGATGGCCACCTGAATGTCAACTGCATAAAGCAAGCGTTTTTAGAGGACCTCAGGTGTCCATTAGTTACTGAAGATTACGTAAACAACAAATACATAACCTCCATGAATCATTCCCTGGAACCAGCAGTCCGGTTGCAACACACGAAAAAAAAGAAAGAAAGAAAGAAAAAAAACACGTGGAAGAGTTATTAGGAAGAATAAGATGAAATGACCCAGATGGTAAGCTTGGGATTTATTTTACCTCATCCTTCACTAATAACTTACGTAGCTCTGTCTCTTTGACAAAGCCGTGAGGAAATCCCTTCTTATATTTGGCTTTAGGTCATT
>NW_028234406.1:11883773-11888773 GCF_977035675.1 Penaeus japonicus | reverse complement strand
TAGAGGATCTTTCTCTCTTCATTCCTTCAAGTTAATTATGCTGCTTCTGGTATTGTTGGTACTGCTATCATCGCTATCATTTGTATTACCATTACTATCATCATTACAATCATTGTAAGTTATAATCATCATCATCTTTTTCATCATCTTCATCATTATCATCATTTTCATCATCATCTTCATCATTATCATCATCATTTTCATCATCATCATCTTCATCATCATTTTCATCATCATCTTCAATATTTCATCCTCATCCACATCATCATCATTATCATCATCATCAGTCACATAATCGCATCACCATCATCAATAATATCATTATCATAAAAAAAAGAATAGTAGTGTCAGACAGGAAATAAAACCCGACAAATCCAGGCATGTAGTTACCAAAATGATGGAGGGAAGAGAACCGCCAACAAAAGAAAAAAAAATACCCGGGGATAAAGTATGGAATAAGGCGACGAAGAAGATACAAGCTGGCGCTATGATCAATCATGTGAAGGGAATAGCTACGGTACCATGTAGTCTCAGGATTATGGATTAATTGGATTTTGGATTAACGGAATATCATTGGATTACCGGAATATTATTGGATTACCGGAATATCATTGGATTACCGGAATATTCTTATGAAGACGAAAGACAAAAATGTCTGAGAAACATCTGGGAATTTTCAGTTGGCTGTGCTTTGAGTATGACATGCAACATGAATCAATGCTGTTAATTGTTGTTGATAATGCCTTTAATGCAGCAAACAGTAACGTCGTATTTCATATCCGAATCCAATGCTCCATTTATGATCGTAAGTCTTAGTCCTAATATCTAGTATTTAGACTCTAGCATCATAACGAGTGACTGATAAATAACGTGAAAGGCCTCGACATGGTGTAATGTTATGACCAGAATACTAATACCATTTCTGATACCACTACAAACAAAAACAATAACAATAAAATCAACAATAGCATCTGCATAACTAACAACATACTTCCACCCCTACAATTATTATCATTATTTGTATTCTTTGTCCCAATACGTTTGTCCTGACATGCAAGACATCCAATCCTCCCTCATGTTGCTTAGCCTAGATCATGCGTGTCATTCACTCGCTATGTGAAGATCATGTGCGACTCTCGGCGACTACTTATTCGTCGTAGTGTTGTCACTTCGGGGGAAAAAATATTGTACCACTATATATTACAAAATGTACCATAAGGTGTACCACTTTTTCTCGTATGGAAATATGATGGTTAGTAAGTTAATGCATAAAATGTCCTTGAAATTCAATGCGTCTAAGGGAAAACATCACTCGTTTAATTCAATTTAGTTGATATTAAAAAAAAAATTAAAAAAAAAAAAAAAATCTATGTGCTGAAATGACAAACCCGTTAACATCTAAAACTGTCTGAAAATTATGATTATTACCTATTCCTATTCTCGCAGTTGGAACAAAACCATCTAATTCCCATGTATATTATTCATAAATACCATTAAAATAGCCTGCGAGCGACTCGGGTCCCAGGTGGCATAGTCAGGCAGGACTCGTCCGGTTAAACTTCACTTACGTAGAGTAGTACTCTGTCATTACGTCACTCGTATATAAGGCTCAAACAATTAATACTTGTGCTTGAGTTTCATCATATTTTTCTTTCTTTCTTTCTTTTACTCCTTTTCTTAGAAAATCTTTTAGATTTTTTTTTTTCGATATATTATCCAAGTTAAACTTTAATTTGTATCGTTAACAAGGAAAATTGTACCAAAAATGGCCTATTTTTTATTGTAGTACCACAATACCACCATTTTGTCACAATTTGCCACTAGCTCGTCCTACTTTCCTACGTCCTAATCTGAGAACAGAAACGAGAAAGACAAGCGAGGCCTCATCTATGGAACTAAAATAAACAGCTGCTCGTTTTCTTCTGACGGGGCTTCAGCGACCCTTGCCTGAGGTCCATTTTTTTGTCCAATGTTTTAACAACTAAAGGCAAGAAAATTTTTGTGCTATCTGTTTTCCTTAAGAGCTGCTGATAATGTTACGCCTTGATGGCCTAGAGCAGGGGTTCCCAAACTTTTTGTTCCTCAGTACCCCTTAGGCTTTTTATAGGTTCCCATGTACCCCTAACACTAAAAATTAAGCTTAATAGTAAAAAAGGACATTTTAATATTTTGATATTTACAGATCTACACTGCAGATCAAGCCATGTGAGGTTTATAATAGTAAAAACAAATGGTATTACCTTACACCCAAGAAATTTCAATAAAGGTGGTGCTAATCAACACAAAGAAAATGAGAAAAGTGCAATCTGAGTGCAGATTACAACACCATGTATTGTGCAAGTAATTGTTTCCTTCAGACCAAATGTACCCCCTGAAACGTGCAAATGTACCCCTGGGGGTACATGTACCCCAGTTTGGGAACCCCTGGCCTAGAGACTCAAGTTCGAAAATTCTGAGGATGTGGACGTGTCGAGAATCTTCTTACCGAATTAGATTAGGTTATTTTCTTTGATCAATCTTTCGGCCTTTGGTAATATTAGAGTTGCCTCTATAGTAATTATTAGCGTTATTTAGTACTAGTAGTAGTATTTTAATAACTACTAATACCATTACTTTCGTCTCCGTCTCCGTCTCCGTCTCCGTCTCCGTATCCGTCTCCATCTTCATCTTCATCTTCATCATCACCATCAGCTTCATCATTATCATCACCATCATCTTCATCATTATCATCACCATCATCAACAATGATTATGATTTTTAATTTAAGCCTTATTTTTCGTAGCAGGATTGTGGTTCTTATTTGCACTATGATAAAAGACCTCCATATTTTTTATTTTGAGGTTATCGGTAATTGATATTACCAGCTTCATTACTAATTAGGTTAATACCGATATTAGTGTACAGTGTAGTGTAGATAATGAGGATAACAATAATAATGATGATAGCACTGCGACAACTTACATCGTATGTTATAGTGTCTGTACTGGGTATTATATAATGTGTTTTCTATTATTATCTAAACCTATGGTATGATATATGTATCCATAAATGGTATAATAACACTATGATACTAATTAGCATTTGGAATGATACCCTAGTTATACAACTGAAGGAATAAATATCATGTGATTTCAACAAAATGAAATATGCAACACAAAAGTCATCACACCCCATGAAACATGCTTGCTGTGAAAGGGTTAACGGTAGTCACTGCCCTGTTAGGCGATGTTTCTGTTATTTTTCAATAAAGCTTTTTGTGTATTTGTCCCCTACAATTCCTTTTCTTGATATATATATTCTAAATAACACCTGCATATCAATTACGCAAGTCTACGGCACTCCAACGCCACATTCTGGATGCATTTTATATAAATATACATATATATATATATAAATACATATATATATATATACATAAATACATACATATATATATATATATGTATGTATATATATACATATGTATATATATATAAATATATAGATATAGATATATATATATTATATATATATATATATATATATATGAATATTACTCATGGGGATAAAAACTATATAGTATTCAAATCAGGCAGGAAGAATCCACAAGGTAAAAACACACACACACACACACACACACACATATATATAAATATATATACATATATATATATATATATATATATATATATATATATATATATATATGTGTGTATATATATACATAAATATGTATATATATATATATATATATATATATATATATATATATATATATATATATGTGTGTATATATACATAGATATGTATATATATATATATATATATATATATATATATGATATATATAATATATATACATATATATATACATATGCATACATATATATATCAAAACTAAAAAGAAAACTTTTGCAGATTCGCTTTAGCCTCTCTTTTTTTCTCTCTTAGGTGTTTTTTATACTTATATTCAAAATCAGAGATAATTTATGGCACATGAATCCCTGGGGGAAAAAACTTGCCTACTAAAAGCCGAAATCCTCACTAGTGCCATGTGAACAAACATATCTAAAAATTAACAAAAAGAGTTACTGAATTTTCGTCAGACAACCTTTAGCACACTACCATAGCCAAAACGCTACCAAGGTGTTTTGGACGAACGCGTAAAGGAATGTAATTTACTCTCTCTTGGGAATAAAATGGAAAAAAACTGAAAAAACGAAAAATACCCAGATTGAGTGCTTGAGCTCAGAAAACTTATCATGGCACATAACAATCCTGAGGCTACGGGTATAGCCTCTACATATGTAAATAGAAGTAAATCGGTTACTTACAATTAATGAAAGAAATTATGTAGCGTGACACAGAGACACCGGGAAACTTCATGTCATCCTGGTGGTTCGTACTGGCATGCCAACACAGACGAAATTTTTTAGTGATTCCGTTTCTTTGAGGAGGAGCATAGTGGGCATTGGAGAAGAGAACCGGAAAGAGGGGTTGAATGTTGTCTTTGGAGTTGAAATGTTATTGAATGTGTGTGTCTGATGTCTTAGGGCTCGGCAGAAAATGACAATAATAATACAAAAAAAATGTCTTTTAATCTTGTATTCTTGTATCTTCAGTATTGCTGAATATTTTACTTAGAGATGGCATATACGTCTTTGTTACTACTTCTCTCAGGGAGTATATCTCCGTTAGGTGTGTATGTATATAAAGCAAGAAGTTAACGAAGGTAGTTTGGAGTTAGTTATCAAGTGTAACTAAATAAATATACCGTTCCAAGAGAAATCTCGGGTCCGTTTAAGTGAATTTATAGGTAATATATACCTGTTTATCCAACAAAGCGTAAGAGAAACTGCATCTGTCGGAAATCATGTCTACCTTGAATTAATTTGACTATATTGGAGTCTTGAAAGAAACCAGATATACGTAGCAAAAACTTCGACCGGGCTATGACCTCTATGGCGTGTGCCATAGTGTCCATAGAGCGGACTCGCGAGTGTGTGCCAACGAGCTGCCTC
>NW_028234406.1:11801273-11808773 GCF_977035675.1 Penaeus japonicus | reverse complement strand
TTTTTCCCACTAAATATTGATTCTCCATAATGTATTATCTATGTTATGAATAGGACTATTGAAAAATATATGAATATCAATTCCCATTTTCTTTGCATACTATCAAGTATACATAAATAAGCCACTAGTAACGTTATTGATGACGAATAAAAATAAGCTTAAATAATCAGGCAGGCTTTACCCATGCGGAGCGTTACTTCGCTTTCACTTTGGATGTTTTGTAATTCTTCAAAATAAATCTATAACAATATTGTTTAGGCATTTGATATGAAGTTTAACACTCAATGGTAAATTTCATCCTATCTAATTTGCAATGAAATGTTGCAATCTACTTTAGATCCGATTTGCGGGTATTATTAATCAGGATATATCATATTAACTACACTATAATTAAAGTTTCAAAAACATATAAAAGGATATACAACTTTAAAGACAGTTCATATACGTACTCTGCCATTGCTTCATGTTCATGCTTTCACATATCTGTACAAGGACGCTCACAGAGTCCAATCTCATTATGTTTTTTTTTTTTTGCCAACGACCGAATATGAGACGGAATAGTTGTTGGATATTGGAAAATGATATGAAATTTGCTATATTCATTTCTGTTTTTGTCAGACATTCCTTGGCAGAGCTTCATTTCACGCTCAATGTTTTATTTAATTACAAATCCGATTGTGCAATTCTGATGTTGAATGTTGCAGATCTCTCTTTTTTCTCTCTCTCTTTACTACTTGTAGATTTTCGAAATACATTTTCAAAACAATTTTCTTAGTCTTATCATATTTCTCTCTCTCTTTCATGTCGAAATTACCTTCAAGAAGCACAACATTTATACTGTAAAAATATATTTCAAATCATTTTCTCAGTCTTACCACTTTTTTCTCGGTTTGTCTCGTCTCCTCTCTCTCTCTCTCTCTCTCTCTCTCTCTCTCTCTCTCTCTCTCTCTCTCTCTCTCTCTCTCTCTCTCTCCCTTGCATGTCGATATTACCCGCAAGAATCTCAAAATTTAAATAGTAGACAATATATCTGACCAAATAGGGGCAATACATAATACTCTAACAACCAAAAGGCAAATAATTTCTAGAGGACGGGAGGCACCACAGAGTACTCACTACTGTAGCTGTAGCTTTCGAGTATTAGGAAAATTTACTTACATTAAGTCTAACGTTCTCTTCTAAGAATTGCAAATATATGTCGTCTGTGTTATACAGTATTACAACTGATAGCCTGCTTTGTGTGTGTGTGTGTGTATATATATATATATATATATATATATATATATATATATATATATATATATATATTATTATATATGTAATATATAATATATATATTATATATGTATATCATATAATATATATTATCATATATATATATAAAATATATATATATATATATATATATATATATATATATTATATATATATATATATATATATATATATATATATATATATACATATATATATATATATATATATATGTATATATATATATATATATATATATATATATATATATATATATATATATATATATATATATATATATATATACACACACATGTAGATACACACAAACGCACACTGCTTATCTTCCTTCATGATTTGTATTCACTGAAGCAGTAACGTAGCCCTCGTGACTTTTTATAAGCCAGTTTTCATCTTACCTCAGATACGATTTCAATAAGCCTCCTTAAATCGTCATTACGTCGCCATTTATTAATAATTGTTTTATCATTCTCAGAGTTTTTAGGTTGCAAATATAAAGATAAAACTATATTCCTTTTAAATTGTTTTCGTACTTTCCAAGAGCAACTTCCTATGTTGCCAAGAAGGGGGCTATAAATAGCGTTTGGTTAATGTGCTACGTAAACCAAAGAATACATTTCCCATTACATGATGAATATTGAAAATACCTATCGCAAAATTATTCGGCAAGGAGAAATTATCCATTTCATCCAGTGCGTACATTTTGAATACGTCTGTTACAGGATGTAGTGCAGTCTCTTTCGCAACGAGAATGATGCACAGCTCTCATAACACACCGCCCATGCATCAACGTGATAAGAAAACGCCCAGACGCTGTCTCAGAGAACTTGTTTGTAAACTCGACTAAGAGGAGATGCAAATGGCATTGTCTGGGTACGGGTAAAATGTACGTGAATAAAATACAGTACTGAGTTTATACATTTATAGGATAGATGGATCAGAAAAAGAGGGCGTAGATGATGAATCTATCAGCTACTCAGATTTCGTTTCACATTAGACTGAATATCTCCATAGCGATGCAGACGCCAGATGGGAATTTTGGGTAACATAGAACACAACAGTAGATCAAATTGATTATATTTCTTATCGCAGGAGAAGTGAAAATTATTTAGAAAAGGGCTTATTGAGAGAAGTGAAAACGAAATTAAAGGAAAATACAAAGGCTTCTATACAGGGAACCAACAGAGAGCCTTATATGTAACCAACAGCCTGTAAGCACATGTATTATATCTCGTTTCCTTCAGGGATAAGAGTCATGCATGTAAATTCTACACAAAGTCAGAAAGTGAATGACAAAGGAGACGATAATTTCATCACGAAGCTTATTGTTTCTTGAGGGTATTCTATTACATCCAGCCAATTTTATGTTCAAAACCAAAGCTGTATGCTATGGGTGTTTTAATTTTCTTAATTGTGGATCGTACAGGATTTGCTCTGGCCAACCAAGTCGTGTACTGTATTGACAATAATAAAAACAATGAAGATAATTATAGGTACTTAAGGAAGTTTCATTGATAATAACATTGTCAGTACTATCAATTATAATTGTTACTGAATGTAATGAGGAAAATCAGAATAAAATTACTATCATCATTGATATTCGTTGTTGTTGTCCGTACAAGAATGTTACTGGTGCACAGTACTTTAGCAATAGATCATAAAGCTACGTCGTCTAGAAAGTAGTTTAATCTCATGCTACACGCGCGCACACATGTACTTTTAACATAAACATGCTAACAAACTAACAAGCAAACACGCCAATGCACCAGTAAGCAATTTACCAACCAATGTGACCGGGAACATAAACTCCGCTTTTGGCAGAGGCAGAATATTACAGGCCCTTTTCATTATTTCCGTTATTTCCAGTAATGGAACTGATAGGTTATGGTATAATGTACATAAAAAAAAGAAAAAAGTTTGGCTGGCGTATGTGTTCAGGTCACTCGCTTTTCCTCGCCCCTTTTTATATTGGAACATGAGCCACTTTCATACCTTTAATGGAAGCCATCTTCTCTATCACTCTGTCCGCTTCCTGAAGAGGAGAGGGATGAGGAAGTGGGAGCAGCACGCTTCCTGCTCTGGTACAAAAAAACAAAAGAAACGGGAAAACGTGCAGGAAATGTGAAAAACACAAGGAGTAAAGAATATACCTTTTGCTCTATATATTTTCAATATGTACACATACATATATATAAACACATACACAGACACAGACACACGCGCACGCAAAAATATATTGATTTATATAAAGTTACATGTCTCTACAGAGGTAAACGTAATACGATGAAATGCAAAAGCAATAATTTGGTGGCATAAGTAATATTTGGTCACTTACGCTATTGCATTTGACATGGTGAAACTTTTAAGTCTGTTAGGAGGATGTATTGTGAACAAGAAATGTTAAATGAAAAGCAGAGTTTTACTTGTTTTGGAAGTGTTTCCGCCAATTATTGTGTTCGAATCTGCGCTAAAAAATAAGTTAATTCATTTGAAATATCATATGATATTTATCTTTAGGATACATTTAAAAGAAAACATTAAGAATTGCACTCATATTAGAATCTATATGTCATTTGAACTGATCCGATATAAGCAAAATTTGTAGAAATAAAACTTATCAAGACCTTGCGACCATTCGAACGAGCGAAATTTCACGAGTTACTTGTCGGTTGAACCTGTTTTGCTTATTTTCATACAAATTCTTTATCCTACCGGTATTTGAAATATATAAACAACTTTTGTGTTTAATCTATTTAGTTCTTGTAAAGTTCGATTGCTAAAATAATACGCAATGGTGAAGAATAAATAAAAAAGTAAATGACACTGTGAACATACCCTGATTTCCGGGAATGGGGCGGAGCCAAGCGTCAGGCAACGCCGCCTAGGATAGGGTATAGCATCAGAAAACCAACGACACCTTTTACCTGTTTGTGGATAGTTTTGCGCCGGTAGAAAAGGCGGCTTATAACTGGTCAGAGTGCATAAAATTCACTGTCCTACTTGAACATCACAAACTTACGTCAATCGTAACCGAGGACGACTGCCACGGTGTTCACTTGAAAAGAGGCAGTTTGTCCAATATCATAATGTTGTATACGCAAATGATAACATGAATATAGTATACCCTTGTCTTCACATCTTCTGTCGCACCTTGTAAGATTAAGGTAGAGATTTTGCCCTTTTACCAATAGGGTAGCTCTCAGTGTCCTTAGCCCACCGCGATCTGACTTCTCTGCTTACTCTTGTATTCGAATAGCTTTGGTATGAGACAGAATAAGCGAGTATTCTCTTATTTCTCTCACATTCTACTTTCTCTTTACATAAAACGTGGATATTTATTCTCTATCCCTGCTCCCTTTTTATTAAGATCAGAGAAATGACACGCAAGTGACATCAAGGATTCAGTAACTATGATTGACAGGCAGTGTGTCAGACTGTGACTGACATACTCTGTATGATATATTGGAGGAGAAAAGTACAAGGCTAGAGAATGATTGATACGTCTTGTCAGCGAAAGAAGTAGCACAGGAAGGAGTCGGATGAAGAGTCTGACAGATGATCTTTCAGATGCTGACAGGCAAGCGGAGTCAGAGAGAGAGAGAGGGAAAGAGAGAGAGAGTGAGAGAATGAGAGAAAGAGAGAGAGGGAGAGGGAGAGAGAGAGAGAGAGGGAGGGAGAGAGAAAGAAAGAAAGAGAGAGAGAGAGAGAGGAAGAGAGAGAGAGAGAGGGGGGGAGAGAGAGAGAGAGAGGGAGGGAGGGAGAGAGAAAGAAAGAAAGAAAGAGAGAGAGAGAGAGAGGAAGAGAGAGAGAGAGAGAGAGAGAGGGGGAGGGAGGGAGAGAGAGGGAGAGGGAGAGAGAGAGAGAGAGAGAGAGAGAGGGAAAGAGATAAAAAGAGAGGAGAGGAGAGAAAAGAGGAGATAAAATAAAAAAGAGAAAGAGAGAGACGGGGATAGAGAAAGAGAAAGCTCTCTTCACATTTCGTTTCGAGTCTATTTTAGATTCTGCCTTTATCCTTCAGTAATTATCATATGACAAGGCTGAGGTTCATATGCGAAGCAATAGATAACGAACTCAGTCTGGATATTCCTTAACAATCTATACATTATACATTCCGTTATGTAGTAATGACGATACATATTTATAAGGATATGTTGATATCGTTGTTTGAACAATCCTCTCCTCCCAACATCACTCATTTTATGATTGTCCGTGGTGACAGAATACTTGTTGTTCCTATATGTTTTGAAGAGGACGAGGAAAAGATACTTTATAAAGTGAAGGTAAACTGCTTTAGCAATGAGCCTTACACTTCAGCTGTTCTTTACATTTGTTAAAAGTTTGTGCCTTTAGCTTTGAAATAGATCTGTGACAATAAACTACATCGATGTGGATGTTATACACTTTACACTTTATACACTTTATCCTACCAGACGTTTTTCTCTCCTAACAGTCGAGGATATTTTAAAAAGCATTTCTTATCCAACTTGTTGACAGCGTAGATGCTGCTAGTTGTTAGACTGAAAGTTTATATGAAAGAAAACTTAAGACCATTATTTTCCCCTTCAGTGTCTGTGGTCTAGTAAACAAGCTTTTCAATAGAGAGTCTGCAATGTGCGTGTGTGTGTGTGTGTGTGTGTGTGTGTGTGTGTGTGTGTGTGTGTGTGTGTGTGTGTGTGTGTGTGTGTGTGTGTGTGTGTGTGTGTGTGTGTGTGTGCATGCACGCGTATGTATATGTACAGGCAAGCAGAGGGGGAGAGGGAGGCTGTTCACACGCTACACAAGAGGTGTTATCAATATGCCACGAGCCACAGATCAAAGGTTAATGGAGGCAATTTGTCACCTCAAGAGTTCCCTGCCGAAGCGACACTTGCCGCACGATAACTCGCCAGAAGACTGAAGTATGAAAATACAAGTTTCTACTAGAGTACAGCCGAGTAAGAGAGAAGGAAGGAGAGGGAGAGAGGGAAGAAGAGGGAGAGGGAGGGAGAGGGAGGGAGAGGGAGGGAGAGAGAGAGAGAAAGAGAAAGAGAGAGAGGGGGGGAGAGAGAGAGAAAGGGAGGGAGAGAGAGAGAGAGAGAGAGAGAGAGAGAGAGAGAGAGAGAATTTAAATGTTTTATTTTAAGGTATCAGTTTGAACTGTATTAAGAGATATACAACATAACAGTAACCAAATTGGTATGATCAGAAGGGAAGCAGATAACAGAAAGTTATACAATATATATCTATGAAATTTAGATATACTGCTGTATAGCATGTATATGTTATAAAGGATGAAACACAGAATTGTCAGTAAAAGACAAAATGTCATGAAGTCAGATGGTAGTCAACTCCAAGTAATAGTTTCACCAAAGGCACAGACAGGATTACGCAATTTTAAAAAGTATATTCACTTAAGAATAACATTGTAAAGCATGTATATCTTATGAAGGAATGAACATAGGGTTATTTGGAAAAAAAAATGAAAAAAAACAAAAAAAAAATAAGTTTACAGTTAACTTGGAGAAACAATAAAAGCTTTATGAAAGGCACAGACAAGATTACATAGTTTCCAAGGTTATACATAATCGAGAAAAATAAGAAATTAATTCGCAAAAGTAGTGTAAGAATTAGATAACAGATAAGCATAAAGTAAGGAGAAAGTGATTCAGATAACAAAAAAACATATTATACACTATTGTAAATGTCATAGTCCAGTCTTTCCAATATGATTGACTGATAAGCCGGTTTACCAACAGATCACAATAGATGATTTGTAGATTTGATTGAAATTGCACGGGGAAACATTAGTGAATGTATATTCTGGTATGTCAGAGAACTAACTGATATTTTATATTACAGTTTAATGAATGATACACCTTAGGGATCGATGCGTTCTTTGACAGAGGTTGAAACGCTCTGGTGCAGACGGTATAGACAATGGCGTCTGAGATACATATAGCATTTGGTAAATAAGGAGAACATACCATTTATAACATATATATATATATATATATATATATATATATATATATATATATGTGTGTGTGTGTGTGTGTGTGTGTGTGTGTGTGTGTGTGTGTGTGTGTGTGTGTGTGTGTGTGTGTGTGTGCATACCCACACACACACACACATACACACACACACACACACACACACACATATTATGTATATATATATATGTATATGTATTTGTATATATATATATATATATATATATATGTGTGTGTGTGTGTGTGTGTGTGTGTG
>NW_028234406.1:11771273-11773773 GCF_977035675.1 Penaeus japonicus | reverse complement strand
GGTACACCACTACGCCATTTTCATCGAGGCCCTTTGTCTTAAGCAACCTTATAACAGTTATGTTTGTAGGGATTCCAAGCTCTATGGAAAGGAGAATGAGTGAGTGAGAGAGCGAGAGGGAGACAGAGAGAGAGAGAGAGAGAGAGAGAGAGAGAGAGAGAGAGAGAGAGAGAGAGAGAGAGAGAGAGAGAGAGAGAGAGAGAGAGAGAGAGAGAGAGAGAGAGAGAGAGAGAGAGAGAGAGAGAAGAGAGAAGAGAGAAGAGAGAGAGAGAGAGAGAGAGAGAGAGAGAGAGAGAGAGAGAGAGAGAGAGAGAGAGAGAGAGAAAGAGTGAGAGAGAAAGAGAGCGAGAGAGAAACGATAGAGAAAGACACACACACACACACACACACACACACACACACACACACACACACACAGACACACACACACACACACACACACACACACTCAAACATACATACACTCACACAGATAGTCATACAGATGACCGAACAAACATAACAGCAACAACAAAGGAAAAAAATGATTAAAACAAAAACCATCTCATTTAGGTATTTAATGTTTATGTTTGAATCAAACCAAACTTCCGGAGAACAGTGAACAAGAAATTCCATGGACAAATTAGTGCGTCCGGCTCGAAAATGGGCAGTTTCACTGAGTAAACACGAAAGTTTCGCCCAGTGTTGTATCCATTTAACCTGTTATATGTGTGCGTTGGCAGGAAGTGCAAAATGCCTTTCCAGTAAAACCAATAAAGGTCACGTTTTAACCCTATGTGTCCATCTTTTCCACCACTTTTTGTATCATTCAGTGTTTACTTGTTTCCTCTCGTTTTCCCGTTCGTAAAGTTAGAAACGGTTATGTTTCTCTCTGTTCTAGAGGCATTAATTGAAAAGCTTAACTACCATTGAAACTTTATTTGGCACCTGTTGAACAGCTCAAAGGCAGATGATACTCTGTCTGTCTGTTTGTCTGTCTGTGTCTGTCTGTCTGTCTTTCTCTTAAACACACTCACACACCAGGAAGCATTGCATTGAATGGAAATGGTCATTCTATAAATTGCAAATAGATTACATGTAAGAAATGTATGTTGGTATCACCAGGTCGTTTCATTTTTTTTTTTTTTTTTTTTTTTTTTTTGATAAAATATATAAAATAACTAAATAACTCTTGCTTAACAAACAAGCATCACAAACCCAGATAGCGTCAAGATCCCACACACTTTAAAAGCCTTCTTGTTATGCCCTTTAAATCACGAGGTATGTGTGTGTGTCTAGACGAATACAGACAAACACATTTGTTAATACTTCCTCGTCAACATGAATACTTGTAAGTACGACCAAAATCATCTATCAGACCCAAGCTCTCGAGTCTCTCTTCCCTTGGCCTGGAACAGGTCGTGTCTCAAATACGAGGGTGCACCGGCTATTATTGATAAGCCTTAATCAGTCCGGGGAATCAAGCTGTTGGAGCACATGAGTTTCGAGAGGGAGTCCTCATCCTGCGACACGCCTTTGATGAATACATTTCTGAAGTGAATCTAATCCCTACATTTGCGATGTATTTGCATAATGATTCGAACTTTACGAAAAGGGAAGAGGCGGAGGAGGAGGAGGAAGAAGAAAATAAACACATAAGATGTGGAGGAGTTAGGAAAAGGAAAGAAAAGGAGGTAGAGGATTGCACGAAGATGATGAGAAGGAAATGAAACGAAGGGGAGAAGGAGCAGTGAAAGAGAAAGCGGAATAGAAGGTAAAAGAAACAGGACATGAAGAGGAGATGGAGTGAAAAGCAAAAAAAAAAAAAAAAAAAAAAAAAAAAAAAAAAAAAAAATAAAATAAAATAAAATAAAATAAATAAATAAAGAGGAACCGAAGTTTTAGAGGATGAGGAAGACAAGACATAGAAAAAGAAAACGAGAAGGAGGAAGAGGAGCAAAATAAACCGAAAAAATAACCAGGAAATAACAAGGAAAGGTGCAAAACTGAATTAAAAACTGATTCTGAATTAGAATGATATCAAAATCATACGACCCTTGTGACGACTTCCGCCCGATTGATAATATCGTCGGAATTATTACATCAAAGGTTTTCTTTCGCTGATTTCACATTCTCAAGACCTTTACTGTTGTTAGAGAAGTGCATAATAATTCTCTTTATGTATCTGATCTTATCAATATTAGCCTCGTCTGTTCTCAAGATCTTTAATCATATTGATATGAATGAAGCCATTAGGTTGATATTCTTTCTGCAATTATCACTGATTGCTACATGAATTACCGATGAAGTTATTATTCCTGTTAACGTTATTTTCCACGTTAAGTTAACGGTCGCTCCCATTTGCTTTCATAATTTCATCATGGATAATTGAGTGAGGGTATTTCGTAATGCAGGGTGTGTGTTTGTATATATATGTATACAAGTACATATACATGCATATATATATATATATATATATATATATATATATATATATATATATATATATATATATATATAT
>NW_028234406.1:11748773-11756273 GCF_977035675.1 Penaeus japonicus | reverse complement strand
TCTCATGCACACTCTTTTTCTCCCTTTCCTTCGTCTGTCCTTCCTTCCATACCTTCCTCTTTCCCTTTCCTGCCCTACTACTTTTCCCTCACTCTTTCTGTCACTCGCTTACTTCCTCCTTTTCTCCCTCTCGTGGAATCTCTCTCTCTCACACATACACTCTTTCTCTCCCTCTCCTTCGTCTCTCCTTCCCTCTCCCGCCCTACCACTTTTCCCTCAATCTCTCTACCACTTTTTCTCACTCGCTGACTCCCTCCTTTTCTCCCTCCTGTGGAATCTCTCGCTCCCTCTCCTTCGTTTCTCCTTCCTTCTCCCGCCCTACCACTTTTCTCTCACTCTCTCTACCACTTTCTCTCGTCTCTACTTCCTTCCCTTCCTTCCTCCTTCCCTCTCCCGCCCTACCCCTTTTCCCTCACTCTCTCTACCACTTTCTCTCACTCGCTGACTCCCTCCTTTTTTCCCTCTCCTCGAATATCTCTCCTCCGCTGGTCGGCGCTGGATTTATTCGCTACGTCAGACTAAGGCGATGCCATCCACCAATTATCTCATTATGCAAATCAAGTGCCTGATCACCGTTGCTTTACGAAGGTTTCAGCAGAGTTTTAAGCAAAGTTCCATAATGAAAAACGGTCTTATTATCTTCGAGAGGATTGTAAGTTCTCCCTAAATGAATTTCTTTTTTCATTATAGAAATTAAATGAATTTCTCTTATGTATATCCTGTTAGACTGATTGTTCTGTATTACATTGCTTCGTTTGTGTGAGGTGATGATAATGACAGCAGTGATGATATCACTGCTGTCATAATAATACTGATAAGGAGGATCATGACGATAATAAGGATAATAATAATTACCATCATTATAATTGTAATAATAATAATAATAACAATAATAATAATAATTATAATGATAATAATAATAATAATAACAATGATAATGATAACAACGGAAATGATGATAATGATAATAATAAGGATAATGATAATAATGATAACAATAATAACAATAATGATAATGGGGATGATACCAATGATAACATCAATAATGATAGCAATATAAGTCGTATTGGTAATGATAATAGTAATAACATCAACATTATAATAATTATAATGATAATACTGATAATAATGATAATGATAATAATAATGATGATGATGATAATAAGGATGATAAAACTAGTAATGATATTAACAACAATGCAAATAATAATGATAGTAATAATGAAGATCATGATGATTTGGACAATATAGCATAAATGATAATGATAATATTGATAATAACAACAATAACAAAAATGAAAAACAACAGCAAAACGTATAATAACACAGTTGATAATAACGAGAAAGATAAGAATAATGATAACAATGATACTAATAATGATAATAAAGATAACAACAATAATAGTAACAATAATAATGATAATGATAATAATAAAACTAATCACAATAATGATAATAGTAATACTGATAACAACAACCATAATAATGATAACAAACAACTCAAGTAATGATAATGAAGACGAAGATAATGATAGGAATAATAAACACAATGACTTCCGTGTTATCGACAAAAGCAGCTAACGATACACAACTCGGGTGACATAACTACAGTCTTAGAATGCACAAGCTCTTCACCAGTTAATGCGAGTATAGTCAGTATCCATTACCGTAATCAGATTAGACTATTAACGCAGGTAATCAACATGCTAATGAAGGGCAAACCGGAGGACTGAGGTGAATATTAACCATATCAAGTGAATATCAAGGTGGGTCACATCAAGCATCTCCCTAATTTGCATACTGACACATACACACGCACACGTACATGCACACGTACACGCACACGTACAAGTACATGTACACGTACGCGCACACGCACATGCACATGCACGCTCACATATATACAATTGTGCATACAAATAAACATATCTTCATATATGTATATATATATATATATATATATATATATATATATATATTATATATATATACGTATGTATATATATATATAATGATATATATAAACATATATATATATATATATATATATATATATATATATATATATATATATATATATATATATATACATACACATTTGTATATACGTTTATATATAAATATATATATAAGTAAATATTATATATACATATACATATACATATATATATATATATATATATATATAGAGAGAGAGAGAGAGAGAGAGAGAGAGAGAGAGAGACATATATATATAGTGTAGGGAATAATTTAGTTAGGAAACTACTATTAATCTCCAATAATACGTTAGAGCTAGTCTGACATGTTATTATGATGTCTTAGCATTCACCAATCTAGCTCACTACCTCTCGGTATACTCCAGTGAGAATGGGCATTTGTTTTATATATACGCGCTGGGCCCACACATAACACATATCTGCATGCTCATGTGCGTTCTCGTGCGCGCGCGTATCCGCACTCATGTATGTCTATATATAGATTGCGCTCATGCATGCACAGCGTAGATATATATAATTATATAAATGTGCAATTACACACATTCCAAGCAATGTGCACAGATACCAGGCCGCCTTATGATGGTGAACCTTTGCACATACAATGTAAGCCCTCTGAGAACAGAATCTGATCTTTTGACACTGCTTGAGGAACTTTCTTTTATTAAATGGGATATCATAGGACTTTCTGAAGTTAGAAGACTAAGCGAGGAGCAGAAATTACCAAATGTTGGCCACTTACTATATTGGACATGGAAATCGCCTTCCGGCATTAAAAACAGAATTGACTTCATAATCACCAACAGGCGCGACATTGTACAAGACGTAAGTGTTATCAATAAAATAAATGTCAGAAACAACTATAGGCTGGTTAGAAGTCGAGTTAAATTACAGCTAAGAATGGTACGAAATAAGTTCATAGTTAATCTAATTAACATTAAGCATAGTTCATAGTTAATCTAATTAACATTAAGCATAGTTCATAGTTAATCTAATTAACATTAAGCATAGTTCATAGTTAATCTAATTAACATTAAGCATAGTTCATAGTTAATCTAATTAACATTAAGCATAGTTCATAGTTAATCTAATTAACATTAAGCATAGTTCATAGTTAATCTAATTAACATTAAGCATAGTTCATAGTTAATCTAATTAACATTAAGCATAGTTCATAGTTAATCTAATTAACATTAAGCATAGTTCATAGTTAATCTAATTAACATTAAGCATAGTTCATAGTTAATCTAATTAACATTAAGCATAGTTCATAGTTAATCTAATTAACATTAAGCATAGTTCATAGTTAATCTAATTAACATTAAGCATAGTTCATTGTTAATCTAATTAACATTAAACATGGGGCGACGAATTTAGTCTTAACATCTGAAACAGATACTCACCTCTCGAAGATCTTGACATAGACCAAATGAATGACCAATTCAGTGTGATATTTAAGGAAGCTGCAGTTGAAATGGGCGTAAAAAACAAATAGAAAGTTTCAGTAAGCTTTTGGTAAAGACAAAAATGCTTATGAAACAGCATAAGGACATAGACATAACATCAATCAGAGACAAAATCGAATCAGCGGAGCTAGATAAGACGATAAACAAGAAGATTGCGCAAATTTAGCGTCCAAAAAAATAAATAAAGCTCTGCTTTTGGGCACCAGTCTTCAGGCAACAAAGAGGAGGCTCGGAATGGAGAGGTGACATGCAATAAAAATGAAATTATCAAAGTCATAAAGACTTCTATTGCGACTTATACAACTCAGACGATCAACCACAAACGGAGGCAAACACAATTGGAGACATTCCAAGCATTACAGTTGAGGAAGTAAAAAGGGCATTAAAAGGCATGAAAGGAGGAAAAAGTTGGCATTAGTATAGATCTTATTCAAGATGCAGGAGAGATTGCAGCAATAAAACTGGCCAATCTTTTCAATGAATGTATAAGCGACGGTAAAATTCCGAAATCCTGGAAAACGCAATAATTTCAATACACAAAAAGGGTAACACAAAAGACCTAGAAAATTACTGACCTATAAGCCTCCTTTCAGTAATTTATAAACTGCTCACGAAAATCATTACAGGCCGCATCACCGATAAGTGACATCAAAACAACCCAGGGAACAGGCAGGGTTCTGCAGCGGATTCTCAACTACAGACCATATCCATACACTAGCCCAAGTAAGAGAGAAAACAAACGAATTTAGGAAGCACTTGTGTATGGCATTCGTAGATTATGAAAATGCATTCGATTCGGTACAGATAGCTGCAGTACTAGATGTAATTCATAAACAATGTGTAGGGAAAATATAATGTAGATTATTCAAGGATATATATAGAGATGGTACAGCGACCATCAAAATGCATGCTGAAACCGATACAATACTAGTAAAAAAGGGTGTTCGACAGGGCGACACCATCTCACCTAAGCTGTTTGCAGCCTGCTTGGAGGAAGTATTCAAGAAGTTAGATTGGAAGAAGAAAAGGATTAAAATAGGGGATGAACACTTAAGCAATCTAAGATTTGCAGATGACATTACAACAATTACTAAGCAATTTGAATAGGGAAATTCTGAAGATTGGCCTGAAAATGAACATGAAAAGACTAAAGCCATTTCCAACAGTTGAACCACAGTTGAGCTAATACACACAAATACAGGGCGAGGTACTAAAAGCAGTAAACGAGTATGTATACCTAGGGCAACTTATCCAGGAGAATACATCCTGTGAAGCCGAGATAAAATGACGAATCTGGCTAGGTTGGAGTGCCTTCGGTACACATACTAATACATTACAAGGTCGTCTGGCACTACGTCCAAAGAGAAAGGTTTTTGACCAATGTGTCCTCCCCGTCAAAATATATGAGTCTGAAACATGGACTAAGACCAAATGCGATGTCCTGTGTCCCACTGGTGGAAGAAGAGAGCGTTGTTGGAGTGTCCCCTGGATACAGCGTACTTGTGTTGAGACACACGCTTGTTAAGACAAGCGCCGATCTCCCCGAAGTACTGTTTCTCACAGGAGGAGCAAGGGATGGCATAGGCGCCTATCTTAGCAGAAGAAGGAGGACGGGTGTGGACCAGGTTGCGGCGGAAAGTGTTTACCTGGCGAAAGGTAAGCTTACAGTTGAGAGGGTGCAGCGAGCGACGAAGCAAGTGGATTTCCTCGGTGTAGGAAAGCTGAGGACAGGCTGGTGAGAAGTCTCTCTGGGGGGAGGGTCCTGGTAGAAGGTGCGGCGGGCGTTGGAAAGCGCGGCGTCAAGGACGAAACGAGGGTACCTCCACCTTGGCGAAGGATCAACGTAGAAAATTTATCTCTCCATCCAGATGCTGCGGGTCACAGATGCGGAGGGCACGGAGAAAGAGAGAAGTGGCGACACCTCTCATAACATGGAGAGGGTGGTAGGAAAAGAACTGTGTATACATCCTGCTGTGCATGGTTTTTCTATTCAAAAATGAGAAGGAGTCACCTGAGCGGTAAAGTAAGGTGTCCAAGAAGGGGAGCTGATCGTCGGCCTCCCACTCTACTTTGAAACGAATAGAAGGAGAGAGAGAATTCAGTCTATCCAGGAAATCCGGGAAGAGAGCAGGGTCATGAGGCCAAAGGGCAAAGACGTCGTCGACGTATCTCAGCCATATTGCAGGACGAAGGGAGATGGAAGGAAGAAGCTCTATCTCGAAGTTCTCCATGAGCAGGATGGCCAGGACAGGAGAAAGGGGAGATCCCATGGCAACACCGAAGGTCTGAAAGTAGAAACGTCCTTCGAAAGAGACCGATCAGCTATAGAAAGAATTCAGTAGACAGAGGAAGGCGAAGGTCCTCAGGAAGTGGATTCCTCTGCAGGAAGGCAAGGATATCATCGAGCGAGGACGTTCGTGAATAGGGATTCGACGTCCAGACTCATCATAGTCGCGGGCGTGACCCCGTGAACACGGGCGATGAAGTCCTACGAGTGGCGAAGATGACCGGGAGAGAAGGTGCCCAGAGGAGAAGTGAAGGACTGAGCCAGCCAGGAGGCACAGAGCCTCAGGAGGATATGATAGGGCGCAAAAGCACGCCAGATTATGGGTTTTTGGTATGCCATAGCAGTGAGGAAGGCAGGGATTTATAACCCTGGACCCTTGGTAAAAGTTTGCCTCTGGGCAACCCGACGCTAGCTGCTTCAGGCGACGATGGCAGGTGGCAGCAATGCGTTCCCGCGGGTTACTGGTCAGGGGAACATAGGTGGAGGTATCGTCCAACAGGTCCTGGGCCCTCTGCAGGTAGGAAGCTTGGTCGAGGACCACCACCGAGTTGCTTTTGTCAGAAGACAAAACGGTGACATCCTCCCTGCGTAGACTCTGCAGGGCCTCTCGATAACGCCTGGATAGAAGGTTTAGGATGAAGGAGGGACTCGAGGGCCGGGATAAAACCACCTCGGAGGAGAGACATCAGGTAGGGAGTTCCTGTGGCAAGATGGAGGTAAGAGGAAGAGGACGTAGGGCAAAAGACAGACCGAAGCCTAGGAGTTGGAGTTGGTGAGGGGTCAAGGCAAAAGAAGGCAGGTTGATAACAGCATCAGTGAGGGAGAAGCGAGACCAAGGACTGCACGAGGTAAGAGTAGAAAGCTTGTGGGTGAGGGAGCACATATGGGTATTGGAGAGGGTCCGGGCCTTATCGTGAGCAACGTCTAGGGAGCCTCTCCTCCAGTAAGTCAAAGTGTAGACTGGAGAGGTAAAAGGTATGCTCAACATCCTCCCTACCAGCACTAATCCGATCGAGGAGAGAACGAGCATAATCCGGGAAATGTGACCCTTCATCCGAGTGTCTCAGGATATGCGAGATCGAGGAAGGAAGAACCTGCTCCTCTAGGTATTATGATTTTGATTATCTTTATTATTATTATCATCAGTACAATCGATTTTTTTTCAATTGTTGTTTTTATCAGCACTATCATTATTTGTTGTTTTCATTATCATTATAATTTATATTATTGACATTATTATCATCATCTGAGCATCAAAAACAGAGCCGTCTGGTTAGTACAGCGGCAACGTGCCGGCCTCACATCCCAGCGGTCGGCAGAACGTGCCCCGTCCAAGCTCATGCATGAGTTTCCACTGCCTGGCGGTCACTACTGCGGTTGGGCACCACGGTGGGTAAGGACCAAGCTCAGGTCGAGTCAACACTCGTCGGCACACTCTCTTACGAGTCAGCACACGCTGACATGGACGGGCTCGCCTCAGTGCATGTAAGACCGGCGAAGTATCTGCTCCGCAAAACAAACATGTCCTTATCAGCATCAGTGTTATTATAATTATCATTAGCATCATGAACATAAACGGTGCATTCAAATGAATTAAACAAGGAAATATTGGACAGTTTTCTTCATCTAACATGGGAGACTTAGAAGGAGTTCATGTAGTTTCTTGATTTAAACTTATAATTTAGGGAGGACTTACAATCCTCTCGAAGATAATAAGACCGTTTTTAATCATGGAACTTTGCTTAAAACTCTG
>NW_028234406.1:11708773-11711273 GCF_977035675.1 Penaeus japonicus | reverse complement strand
GAGGGAGATCTTATATCAAAATTCCCCTGCGAGTCATTAAGAAAGCTAAAGGATCTCTCTGGATAAAATTCAATTTCGGTTTGAAACGAAACTTTACAACTGTGTAAACAAGGATGGAAGTCTGAGTGGAGTTCGTATCCCTTTCCCCTTGTTTTCTGTGCGTTTGTCTATGTGTTGGGGTTGGGGAGGGGGGTGGGGGTGGGGGAGGTGGGGGTGAGAGGTGGGGTTGGGGTTTGGGGGTTGGGTGGGGGTTAGGGGGGTGAAGGTTGTGTTTATGTATGCGTGTGTGTGTTGTTGTTTTTTTGTTTGTTTTTTAAATGTGTGTCTGGTTTTGTTTCTGCGGATTTTTTTTTTTTTTGTGTGTGTGTATGTGTGTATGTGTGTGAGTGAATACATGTTTGACTGTATGTGTACTCGTCTGTAGCGATGTATACCTCAGTTTTCCTTGAGCTTACTTATGGCGAAACAATGCAATCACCTCTAATGCACATCTTGCTCGAACTTTGATCTTGTTGGGTAAACATGCTTTGTCTCTGAAATGTTGAGCAGGAGACTTTGATGTTGATTAACGTCATGAGCTTCTTCCGTTTTCTCTCTTTCTCTCTCTCTCTCTCTCTCGCTCTCTTTCTCTCTCGCTCGCTCGCTCTCTTTCTCTCTCGCTTTCTCTCTCTCTCTCTCATTCCCTCTCTTTCTCTCTTTCTCACTCGCTCTCTTTCTCTCATACTCTCCTCTCTCTCTCACTCGCTCTCTTTCTCTCATACTCTCTCCTCTCTCTCTCTCTCTCTCTCTCTCTCTCTCTCTCGCTCGCTCTCTTTCTCTCATACTCTCTCTCACTCTGTCTCTTTCTCTCATACTCTCTCTTTCTCTCGCTTGCTCGCTCGGTCCGTTTCTTTCTCTCGCGCGCGCTCTCTCTCTTTCTCTCACATGCACACGCGCGCTCTCTCTCTTTCTCACCCGCTCTCTCCCTCTAGCGAGGGGAGCCGACCGCTAGCTGACCGCTCCCCGCCGGAGAGGAGCGCAGGACTTGTGTCCTGAAGGAGTAAGCGACAGAGTTAGAGGGAGTCAGTATGAGTGACTGACCTCAGGTCGACCATACATCTGACCTGCCGGGTCGCTATGAATAGATTCCTAGTTGGGTTTTCTTCGTTTTTATAGCATATCGTGACCACGTGGTCCTTGCCTATCGCCACCTGGTCTCACACCCTCTCGCTCTCTCTTGCTCACTCTCTCTCTCACGCGCGCGCTCTTTCTCTTTCTCACCCGCTTTCTCTCTCTCTCTCTTTCTCGCTTTCTCTCATACTCTCTCTCTCGCTCGCTGGCTCTCTTTCTCTCTCGCGCGCACTCTCTCTTTCTCACCCACTCTCTCTCTGTCTCTCTCTCTCTCTCGAGCGCTCTCTCTCTCTCTGTCTCTCTCTCTTTCTTTCTCTTTCTCTCTCTCTCTCGAGCGCTCTCTCTCTTTCTCTCTCTCTCTTTCTTTCCTTCTCACCCGCTCTCTCTCTCTCTCTCTCTCTCTCTCTCTCTCTCTCTCTCTCTCTCTCTCTCTCTCTCTCCCTCGCACATGCTTCCTCTCTCCTAATCCCTTGCTCCCCCCCTCCCCCTCCCCCCCCCCCTCTCCTCTCTCTCTCTCTCTCTCTCGCACATGCTTTCTCTCTCCTAATCACTTGCTCCCCCCCCTCCCCTATCTCTCTCTCTCTCCTGCTCGTTCGCTCGTGCATTTTTGATCATGTATGATTCATTTTCATTCTTGAAGAGAGATAAAGCAAGGAACATTTCGGCGATTTGTGGAACAATGCAAGGGATATTTGTTATGGCTGTCAAGGCGACGAGTGCAAGGGAAATGAAGAATGATGATTCTGCAAAACAAAGCAACATGATTTGATATATCAAAGATAAGGATTATCCATCAGTCTATCGACACACGTACGATATGTGTTTGTGTGTGTGTGTGTATGTAATATATATGTGTGTGTGTATATATTGTAGAGTGAGTGAATACATGTTTGTCTGTGTGTGTACTCGTCTGTAGCGATGTATACCTCAGTTTTCCTTGAGCTTACTTATGGCGAAACAATGCAATCACCTCTAATGCACATCTTGCTCGAACTTTGATCTTGTTGGGTAAACATGCTTTGTCTCTGAAATGTTGAGCAGGAGACTTTGATGTTGATTAACGTCATGAGCTTCTTCCGTTTTCTCTCTTTCTCTCTCTCTCTCTCTCTCGCTCTCTTTCTCTCTCGCTCGCTCGCTCTCTTTCTCTCTCGCTTTCTCTCTCTCTCTCATTCCCTCTCTTTCTCTCTTTCTCACTCGCTCTCTTTCTCTCATACTCTCCTCTCTCTCTCACTCGCTCTCTTTCTCTCATACTCTCTCCTCTCTCTCTCTCTCTCTCTCTCTCTCTCTCACTAGCTCTCTTTCTCTTATACTCTCTCGCTCGCTCTCTTGCTCTCATACTCTCTCTTTCTCTCGCTCGCTCGCTCGGTCCGTTTCTTTCTCTCGCGCGCGC
>NW_028234406.1:11696273-11698773 GCF_977035675.1 Penaeus japonicus | reverse complement strand
TCATTATCCTCATTATTATTATCATTATTATTATTGTCAATATCATTATCATCCTTTTTTATTACAATTATCAGTAGTAGTAGTAATATTGTCACAAGCATCATGATCATTAATACTATCTTTATTTTCATTATTATTGCTATCATCATCAATATGATTATTATCATTATTGTTCTTATGGTTATCATCGTCGTTGATATCATTATAATCATTTTTATAATTATCATCATTATCCCTATGATCACAACCATAATCATTAACATAATTATCCTTCATACTTCTTTTGCAATCATCATTATTACTATTGCCACTATTATTTCTTACATCACTGCTACCTTTATCATGTTGAAGAACATGAAAGCGATCAAATGATAAGCATAATCGCGATTTATCTCATCCCATATCAAATCATGTACATAACGTGTTTTGATCAGTAGTTGTGCACGTAAATGACCTGAGTCAGTCAGCTGTAATAGAATCAGCTGATTAACGACTGGTATGTTCTCTCTTGTAAGCTGTATGTGTGTTTTTATGTGTGTTTTGCGTATGTTTTATTTTGTGTTTGTTTTGTAATCTTGGCGATCAGGTAAGATTGCTCATTATCAGGTATTAATCTCTCTCTCTCTCTTTATCGTTTCTTTTCCTTTCTCTTTCTCTCTTTTTCTCTATTTCTCTCTCACACTCTCTCTTTCTCTCTCTCTCTCGCACTTTCTTTTTCTCTCTCTCTCTTTCTCTTTCTCTCATACTTTATATCTTTTTCTCCCTCCTCTCTTTCCTTTTCTCTCTCTCTCTCTCTCTCTCTCTCTCTCTCTCTCTCTCTCTCTCTCTCTCTCTCTCTCTCTCTCTCTCTCTCTCTCTCTCTCTCTCTCTCTCTCTCTCTCTCTCTCTCCCTCCCTCCCTCCCTCCCTCCCTCCCTCCATCCCTCCCTCCCTCTCTCTCTATCTCTATCTCTCTCTCCTTCTGATTTCTTTATCTCCCCCCTTATATCTTATGTTGATCACATACAGCCCATCTCAGTCCCCCGTCATGGCTGCCGAGGAAATTTCATTCTTAAGTTTATGATCGTATATCCTTCGACGTATCGCCATTTGAAAGACTCGGGGGATCCTGGAGAGGGAACGTCGTGAGGCATTGGATTCTAATGTTCTCGAGGATTCTTTGGATTTTCATATCCTGATGCTCACTTGTACGGATTAGATGGATTGTTGGAACGTATTTGACGATTCTTCGTTAGATTAGTTATATATCAGTTATATATTAGTTATATATTAATTATATTATTAGTTATATATATTAGTTATATTATTAGTTATATATTAGTTATACTATTAGTTATATATTAGTTATATTATTAGTTATATATTAGTTATATTATTAGTTATATTATTAGTTATATATTAGTTATACTATTAGTTATATATCAGTTATATTATTAGTTATATATTAGTTATATTATTAGTTATATATTAGTTATATTATTAGTTATATATTAGTTATATATTAGTTATATATTAGTTATATTATTAGTTATATATTAGTTATATCATTAGTTATATTATTAGTTATATATTAGTTATATATTAGTTATATATTAGTTATATTATTAGTTATATTATTAGTTATATATTAGTTATATTATTAGTTATATTATTAGTTATATATTAGTTATATATTAGTTATATTATTAGTTATATATTAGTTATATTATTAGTTATATCATTAGTTATATTATTAGTTATATATTTGTTATATATTAGTTATATATTAGTTATATATTAGTTATATATTAGCTATATATAAGTTATATATTAGTTATATATTGGTTATATATTAGTTATATTATTGGTTATATATTAGTTATATATTAGTTATATATTGGTTATATTATTAGTTATATATTAGTTTATATTAGTTATATATTGATTATATATTAGTTATATATTAGTTATATTATTAGTTATATATTAGTTTTATCAGTTATATTAGTTATTGCATTAACATAATCTGTTATTGTGATGATGTGAAGATCGAAATACCATACGATGGCCATGATTTCCTGCTTCTTTCTCTAACATTTTCTTATGGGAGTCTGGTTACGTGTACTAGCGTTCCTTTGTTTTCCCGAAGTTTGCAAAGAATTAAGTGTAAGATTCTAGAATAACAGCAAAGTATCTGTTTGTTTGCGTGTTTGTGTATGCGTATGTATTTCGTTAAGTTGGACGCGATTTAGAACAGAGTAATGCTTGTTTTCTTATATCTATTTCGTTAGCGTATTGTCTAGCCTCTTTGGTCCTCTTCGCCCCCCCCCCCCCCAGACAAATCTCTGAGAATCCATTTATTATGATAAACTATCTACTAATTACAATTGAAGCGCGCGAACAAAGGGCAAACAGCCTTGCAATTTAATGACCATCTGAAGAATGATAGAGGCATAACATCAACAAACACGCCAAAAACAAATACATCAAATAACCTCTATAAAACCCGTCAGCGCTCCGCC
>NW_028234406.1:11661273-11663773 GCF_977035675.1 Penaeus japonicus | reverse complement strand
AATATTAACAATAGCAATATTGATGATAGTACTACTACTAATGATGGTATTAAGAAGGATGATAATTGTAACAATGATAATGATGTTAACGTTAATTATGCTGATAATCCTCATATCTATCATTAACATCATATATTTTAATAATATAATTGTTTATAATCACCTTCAATATTACCATAATCATCACCATAATCATCCATGCAATCATAAACTTTGTGATCATCATAATCACCAATGGCATTTATACTGTCAACATCATCATACTCACCCTCATCACCCTCATCTTAATCACCATAACAATCCTAATTATGATAACATTATAATTATAACAAAAGCATTCCAGTATCACCATCACTCTTATAACATCAAAAAACGACAAATCTTTGATATTAGTTTATATTAATTTTAATCTATTAGAATTTCTTTCTAACTCTCTTGAATCCGTCCTTAACTTAATCTTAATTACCTTCCTTTAGCGTCAGTATATCCAATCTTTATCACGGAACTCCTTTTAATCTATTCTGGCATCTATTCATTTATTTCGAATTAATTATAAATTATCATTTATCTGCTCATTTATTTATTTATTTTGATATTATTATTACTTATTAGGTTTATTAGGAGAATGCAATCAGTTGGTTCCTCGCCATAACATTCATTCGCAATCCGTATCTAACTTTATCTAACTTATTATAATTACCATTTTGTCTTACTGTTGTTATTATTACTTTTTGTGTATTTCTGCTAACAAGCAAAGTAATCGGCAAAAATCGGCAAAAAAAGAAAGAAAGAAAATGTAAATATACATGAGGCTACATAATTTTTTTTTTTTTTATCTTATACATGTTGTTATTATTATCATTATTATTGTTATTAATAATGTTGTTGTTATTGTAATGGTTATTACCGGTATTGTTAATTCTATTATCATGATAATTATCAGTATCAGTATTATTAGCATTACCTCTATGATTATTATTGTTATTATTGTCATTATTTATATTATTATTTACATTATCATCACCATTATTATTACCATCATCATTATCATTTCTTTAATGATGGTGATCACTATCATTATCCTCAACCTCATTATCATAACTTCACTAATACCTTCATTACACTTCAGATGAGAACAGACAGTGATTTCTATCAAACTATTATATCCATTGTTATGCTCATAATTAATTCTTAAACTATCATATATCTATAATCACAATCATTGTAATAATTAAGGTGTTATGATATCTTACCAAAATGATTATTTTTCTTGATGATGTATACTTGCTTTCTGAGTACTGCCCCATGTGTGCTGTTGATCAATTGCAACACATACTTCTCTCTAATTGTTTACCAAGGTTTCTTTCTGCAATTGACTTACACTCTTCTCTTCACATACAACAGTACTAATAACACTCTGTATATCCTAACGTAATCATGCAATGCACGATGATATACCTCAATAAAACTGATTATCACGAGAATACCATAAGCTTCAGTGTCCAAATTAATGAATTGATATATACCACGATGAAAATGACTTCCTAATTATACCTTCGACGCGAACAAGCAATGTCATCGGCAGGTATTACCGCATAACGAGGTCTCATTACCCAGAGTCATTATGTGTCGCTCGCTGTCGCTTCGAAGATTTCATTCTTGTCAAAGAGCGTTGGTGACACGAGGGAGACTGAGCCTATTGTGATCTTATTTTATGATTATAACTTATATGATCATACGTGAATACATATATGATGGCATACACACAAATATAGATACTCGCGCACGCATCTCAGTATATATGTATATCTATCTATCTATCTATCTATCTATCTATCTATATATATATATATATATATATATATATATATATATATATATATATACATACACACACATGTATGCGTACGTGTGTGTGTGTCTGTGTGTGTGTGTGTGTGTGTGTGTGTGTGTGTGTGTGAGTGTGTGTGTGTGTGTGTGTGTGTGTTTGTATGTATACATGTATTTGTATATATATATATATATGTATATATATATATATATCTGTCTATATATATATATATATATATATATACAACTCACACATATATACACACACACAACACATAACACACACATATATATATATATATATAATATATTATATATATATATATATATATATATATGTATATATATATTATATATATATATATATATATATATATATATATATATATATATATATATATATATATATATATATATAATATATATATATATATATATATATATATATATATATATATATATATATATATATATATATATATATATATACGCACATACACATTTTTGTGAGCGTGTGTGTGTCTGTGTATGTGTTTCAGT
The DNA here is from genome assembly GCF_977035675.1 of Penaeus japonicus. Classification (NCBI taxonomy): domain Eukaryota; kingdom Metazoa; phylum Arthropoda; class Malacostraca; order Decapoda; family Penaeidae; genus Penaeus; species Penaeus japonicus. The sequence continues at coordinate 11,661,403 of NW_028234406.1, read as the reverse complement.
GTGTGAACATTCATCTCCTTAGCATCCTACCGACTCATTGGCGATGTCATGTACGGTGCAGTCGAGCGTGGCGGTGGCGCCGAGGAACACCGTGGTTGTGGTGCTGTTCGCCGTCCCGAAGAATGGCTCC
>NW_028234406.1:11608773-11611273 GCF_977035675.1 Penaeus japonicus | reverse complement strand
CGCCGTTGAACCGACAGCGACGTAGACAAAGGATTTCTTCAAGGGATGACTGCTTGCTGTGTGATCAAAAGATCTCCATGCTCCTTTGAGTTCTTACGCAAGAACATCGTCGCCCTTAAAGCTCTCGGTGCGAGCGAGAACATCGTCATCAGCTGGATGAACATTTTACGGTGCGGTTTTCCTGTTTGCAGAAAGATGATGGAAGGCGATGCGAAGAGGGAAGATGTTGGGTTCAAGAAGAAGGCAAGAGATATCCTCCTGGTTCTCCTTTACCTGCTAGAGGAAGCTTCTCGCACCTCATCAGTGAAAGGCATCCCGAAGATGTACAGGCCAGTTGTGTCGACGAGACCGATCGTCTTTGGAATTAGCAGAAGTTTGGTCGGATCCCTTTTCTGGGGCCCCTCCCCCCCTCCCTCTTGACCTCTCTAAGGCGAGGAGCTCAAAGGTATTTTGCGATGTTACTCGCGACCAGGGGAGAGCTCGAAGGCACTTGAAGAGGTTACTCGCAACCAGGCGGGGCTCGAGGACACTTTAAGCGGTCACTCGTGAAGGCTTCTGGACACTTGAAGAGGTCACTCGCGACCAGGAGAGGGATAGAGGACCCGTTCGGGGCCATGAGGTCCTCTTAAAGGGAGAGTCGAGGTAAATATGCAAGAAACCCGGTCTATCTCTGATCTCACCAGAATCCCTCGTCTTTTATACTTCCTGAGGAGGACATAGAAGGTAATGAGGAAGTTGCTTGATGGCCGTATGATGATTTCTTGATATATATTCTGCATTTCAATAAATTTTAAAAATGCGTTTTCTTTCTCATTGTACGTACATGGACAGAATCCTGATTTGGTTTATAATCCCTCCATTTAAATTCTTGAAAACAAACCATTGATGAACTCGTATTTTGATTTAGAGCCATCTTGAAAAAACTGATCATGTGACCTACACTTGAACCTCGTCAGTGGCGTCATACGGTTATATTTTTATTAGTTTCCTTTTTCGTCTTGCATCTTGATGCACACCTATGAAGTCTCCCCATGTTCAGAGGAATGTAGATATTTATCGAATTCCTCATTCGAGAAGAGAACAACTCCTCGAGGTAGCTGTGTGTAACCAGCTATGGATTAGGTTAGTTAATTGCTCCGTACAAGGCAGTAAGACGGGAAGTCTCTGTTTTTTTGTGTTTTTTTTCTATCCTATTTTTATAAATGTGGATCTGACTATGAGAATTGGGATGGGATTTAAAGAATGCTTTATATAATTGAACTTGAAAAGTAAAGTAATTACGAAAGTTATTAATGATAATACCACGCCCTTCTCACTAGACAAAACCACGCTAGTCACAAGGAACCCTTATACTGGGAACGCACTTCTTCTTCATACATCCTCACACTCTCCCATGTGCAGCTCTTCCAAGACATGTCTTCCTGCCAAACCCTGAAATAGGAGCGTTCCGGGACGCATAACCAGGTGGTAGTGGCGAGTTTAGTGTGTCCTAAGGATTAATCGGGTCACTTCCATATCCCTTCTCACAAAATGGCTGACAACACCATGGTCGATAGTTAACTCACATTACTAAAACACGGCTTAATAGAGCTCGTGTAAGTGTTTGTTAAAAGGCCCTTTAATCTTACAGAAGAGGAGTACCGACGGATCACCAGTCTCGCCATAGGACCCCCACTAAGCACGCTAGTGGTCTCTCCTTATTAGAATGTAAGAGAAGGACTATTACAGGGTCATCATCGGCAAACATTTAGCTACACTACGTACATGATATCCTCGTTACTGTCCCCAGCAGGTAATGCTTACGCTAGACGCCGACATAGCTGAAGGCCGTTCACGATTAAATTCAGTTCATCGTGGAAATTGAAGAGTGTCTTTTTTTAGACACCATAATCCACTGGGGTGCCAATGCCCTGCATGTTTACAGAATGTCAAACAGTAAAGAGGACCTTGAACATTACTACTCTGCACACAGCAATAACACTAAATTTAAAGTCATCGTTGCATAGAGTAATTAATAACTTCGTAGAGTTTACTGATGTCCGTTTGGTATCGTGTGTTATTACTGAATGAGGGTCTGGCGCATTTATGACTCTAGAGATGACTCTCGAGTGATGTAAAATATGACATTAAGCTTATCCCGCAGCTACCATTTGATTCAGAAAGGCACCATAAAAAAGGGGATGTCCATATTACATCATTATTCAAAGACAACACATCATACACTTATTTCAGAAGAAGAAAAGAGGATAGAACCATTTCACTGCGAGAAACCGTCAGTCAGGTAAAATCCAAAAGATCGTCTATCCACTTCACTAGTTTAAAAACCCTCTGACCTTTACCTCGACCTTAAATTCTTCAGTTTCCCGAGCTTATTGTTACGTTCTACCTATAATTTATTTACATTGTATTTTATAAGTGTGAGGGTGTGTTCAGAATCAAAATTAAAATATGTATAAAATAAAAAGAAAACACATACAAAAACTAGCATATAAACAGGAAA
>NW_028234406.1:11591273-11593773 GCF_977035675.1 Penaeus japonicus | reverse complement strand
AACAACGTTGGAACTTTTCAAAATGATATTTAAGAAAACAGAGAATGTTTTACTGCTTATGAAACAAACTCTTTAATTGAGGAAATGGCAAAGAACAAAATTAATCAAATGTAACTATTGTTGTCCATGGATGAAAGACGCAATTCCATTCTACTAAAACTGCTTTTAATATCATCGGAGCCGACGTTTTCCGATAGCAGAAAATTGTTGGCTATAAGTAGCTCGTTAGCAACAGCTCTGCACAAGAATCTCGGTAATTGCCAGTGAGGATTATTTTTATCCGTCAGTTTCAATTAGCCTTCAAATGCCATATTTTTTAGAACCCTGAAATCGTTTCGGAATGATTCATTGGAACACACACATGCACACACACACACACACACACAAACACATAGATGTGTTGGTGTGAGTGTACAGGTGAATATTTATGAGTGTGTATGTATATTTATCTATCTGTGTATCTACCGATCTTTCTATCTACCTATGTATATATATATATATATATATATATATATATATATATATATATATGTATATATATTTACATATATATATTTATATTTATGTATATGTATATATATACACAATTATATATATCAGATATATAACATAATTATATATATATAAAATATATATTATATATATATATATATATATTATATATATATATATATTATATATATATATATACGTATATATATATATATATATATATATATATATATATATATATATATATATGTATATATATGATATATCTGGCAACGAGTAGGAGAGGTGATAGTGCTAGGCCTCTGCGATATTAAGTGTAAAATTATGTAAATCCAGTGAACTATGGCGGCACAGCATAAGTTGAAAATATCTGTGAATGTCTAGAGTGCATATACGAACGAAATAGAAATAAGAAATTACGTAAGTGCTGTAAAAAAATCAAAAAAGAAAGAATGCCACAAGAATGCTAGCCCTTTCAAAGGCAGTGAGATGCCAAAAAAGGCCACAATATAAATGAAGCAAAACATTGAGTTATATCATCTATTATAGTGATTTGCAAGTATATTTAGACATCTGAGGATGTCTGAATATATTTCTAATATAAAATCATACCAACCAGGGATACCAACAGAATATAAGTCAAATATCGCTTAACGCTCCCATAGATGCTACGTTAACACCAGTGCCAAGGGTCAAAGGTGACCAACTACCATCCAACATCTGGCCTGAGTAAAATCCATTCCTAGTTCGTGAGTACATTATACTATAGAATCCCATATGTTACGTTTCCAGTGTTCATAAATCTAATCAGGCAACCACACTGAATATCAGTGTGAATATCAGGCAACAAAGAGGAGGCTCGGAATTGGGAAAAAACAAATGTATGCAATAAAGAAACCCAACGGAGAGGTGACATACAATAAAAATGAAATTATCAAAGTCATAGAAGACTTCTATCGAGACTTATACCAATCAAACGATCAACCACATATGGAAACAAACACAACAATTGGAGACGTTCCAAACATCACGATAGATGAAGTAAATAGGGCACTAAAAAGCATGAAAAGAGGAAAAACACCAGGAGAAGACGGCATTAGTGTACTGTAGATCTTTATAACAGATGTCTGAGCGTCGGTAAAACTCCGAAGGCCTGGAAAAACGCAATAATAATTTTAATACACAAAAAGGGAGACACAAAAGACTTAAAGAATTACCGACCCATAAGCCTCCTTTCAGTAATCTATAAACTGTTCACGAAAATCATCACAGCCCGTATCACCGATACATTAGATTCAAAACAACCCAGGGAACAGGCAGGGTTCCGCAGCGGATTCACAACTACAGACCATATCCACACACTAGCACAAATAAAAGAGAAAACAAACGAATATAGGAAGCCCTTGTGTATAGCCTTCGTAGACTATGAAAAGGCATTCGACTCGGTACAGATATCTGCAGTACTAGATGCAATTCGTAAACAAGGAGTAGAGGAAATATACTGCAGATTATTAGGGGATATATATAGAGATGGTACAGCGACCATCAAAATACACGAAGAAACCATTAAAATACCAATAAAAAAGGGTGTTAAGCAGGGCGACACCATCTCACCGAAGCTATTTACAGCTTGCTTGGAGGAAGTATTCAAGAAGTTAGATTGGAAGGAGAGAGGGATTATAATAGGGAATGAGAACTCAAGCAATCTAAGATTTGCAGATAACATTGTTCTTTTCGGCGAGTCAGCAGATGAACTACCATAATTACTAAGCGATTTAAATAAGGAAAGTCTGAAGATTGGCTTTAAAATGAACATGAAAAAGACTAAAGTCATGTTCAACAGTCGAACCCCAGTTAAGCAAATACAAATACAGGGCGAGGTACTGGAAGCAGTGAGCGAGTATGTATACCTAGGGCAACTCATCCAGCCGAGTACATCCTGCGAAGCCGAGATAAAACGGCGAATCAGGCTAGGTTGGAATGCATAGTACATAGTACACATAGTAAT